>NC_142868.1:96058712-96361742 GCF_051225735.1 Oryctolagus cuniculus
AAACTGTAAAGCCCATAGAGAATGTCCAGAAAACACAAACACACCCAGAGACTGCAGGAAGATCTGGGATTGAGATAGCCACAACACACCAAATAGTTTTGTATTCATCCAGGAGTATCTGGAGAAATTGTTGTGGATTTCGGGTGAAATTTAACCAAAAATCACCGTGAAAGTGGTTTTGGAGAAAAGCACAATCTTCCTGTTCGGCAAATGCATCCAATGTCATGTTTACAAATACAAATATCATGTTTTCTCAGGTTTCTGAAGCTTTCTTCCTAGAAAACTCGAATGTGTGGCGTATTTGACTCCAGGTGGAACCAATTAGCATTTGCCAGGTAGAAAACAAAAAGGGTCCTGCTAAAATGCATTCAAAACCGTAAAGTCCATAGAGAATATCCAGAAAACACAAACACACACAGAGGCTGTAGCAAGATCTGGGATTGAGATAGCTACAAATCAACAGATAGTTTTGTTTTCATCCAGGAGTATCTGGACAAATGTTGTGGATTTCGGGTGAAATTTAACCAAAAATCACCGTGAAAGTGGTTTTGGAGAAAATCACAATCTTTCTGTTCAGAAAATGAATCCAATGTTATGTTTACAAATACAAATATCATGTATTCTCAGGTTTCTGGAGCTTTCTTCCTAGAAAACTCAAATGTGTGGAGGATTTGACTCCAGGTGGAACCAATTAGCGTTTGCCAGCTGAAAACAAAAACTTACATGCTAAAATGCATTCAAAACCGTAAAGTCCATAGAGAATGTCCAGAAAACACAAACACACACAGAGGCTGTAGCAAGATCTGGGATTGAGATAGCCACAATATACCAGATAGATTTGTTTTCATCCAGAGTATCTGGACAAATTGTTGTGGATTTCGGGTGAAATTTAACCAAAAATCACCGTGAAAGTGGTTTTGGAGAAAAGCACAATCTTCCAGTTCGGCAAATGCATCCAATGTCATGTTTACAAATACAAATATCATGTTTTCTCAGGTTTCTGAAGGTTTCTTCCTCGAAAACTCGAATGTGTGGAGGATTTGACTCCAGGTTGAACCAATTAGCGTTTGCCAGCTGAAAACAAAAACTTACATGCTAAAATGCATTCAAAACCATAAAGTCCATAGAGAATGTCTAGAAAACACAAACACACACAGAGGCTGTAGCAAGATCTGGGATTGAGATAGCCACAACACACCAGATAGTTTTGTTTTCATCCAGGAGTATCTGGACAAATTGTTGTGGATTTCGGGTGAAATTTAACCAAAAATCACCGTGAAAGTGGTTTTGGAGAAAAGCACAATCTTCCTGTTCGGCAAATGCATCCAATGTTATGTTTACAAATACAAATATCATGTTTTCTCAGGTTTCTGAAGCTTTCTTCCTAGAAAACTCGAATGTGTGGAGGATTTGACTCCAGGTGGAACCAATTAGCATTTGCCAGGCAGAAAACAAAAAGGGTCCTGCTAAAATGCAATCAAAACCGTAAAGTCCATAGAGAATGTCCAGAAAACACAAACACACACAGAGTCTATAGCAAGATCTGGGATTGAGAGAAGCACAACACACCAGGTAGTTTTCTTTTCATCCAGAGAATCTGGACAAAATGTTGTAGTATCTGGGTGAAATTTAACCAAAAAATCACCGTGAAAGTGGTTTTGGAGAAAAGCACAATCTTCCTGTTCGGCAAATGCATCCAATGTCATGTTTCCAGAAAGAAATATCATGTTTTCTCAGGTTTCTGGAGCTTTCTTCCTAGAAAACTCGAATGTGTGGAGGATTTGACTCCAGGTGGAACCAATTAGCGTTTGCCAGCTAAAAACAAAAACTTACATGCTAAAATGCATTCAAAACCGTAAAGTCCATAGAGAATGTCCAGAAAACACAAACACACACAGAGGCTGTAGCAAGATCTGGGATTGAGATAGCTACAAATCACCAGATAGTTTTGTTTTCATCCAGGAGTATCTGGACTAATTGTTGTGGATTTCGGGTGAAATTTAACCAAAAATCACCGTGAAAGTGGTTTTGGAGAAAAGCACAATCTTCCTGTTCGTTAAATGCATCCAATGTCATGTTTACAGAAAGAAATATCATGTTTTCTCAGGTTTCTGAAGGTTTCTTCCTCGAAAACTCGAATGTGTGGAGGATTTGACTCCAGGTGGAACCAATTAGCATTTGCCAGGTAGAAAACAAAAAGGGTCCTGCTAAAATGCATTCAAAACCGGAAAGTCCATAGAGAATGTCCAGAAAACACAAACACACCCAGAGACTGCAGGAAGATCTGGGATTGAGATAGCCACAACACACTAGATAGTTTTCTTTTCATCCAGAGAATCTGGACAAAATGTTGCAGTACCTGGGTGAAATTTAACCATAAAATCACCGTGAGAGTGGTTTTGGAGAAAAGCACAATCTTTCTGTTCAGCAAATTTATCCCATGTCATGTTTACAAATACAAATATCATGTTTTCTCAGGTTTCTGAAGCTTTCTTCCTAAAAAACTCGAATGTGTGGAGGATTTGACTCCAGGTGGAACCAATTAGCCTTTCGCAGCTGAAAACAAAAACTTACATGCTAAAATGCATTCAAAACCGGAAAGTCCATAGAGCATGTCCAGAAAACACAAGCAAACACAGAGGCTGTAGCAAGATCTGGGATTGAGATAGCCACAACACACCAGATAGTTTTGTTTTCATCCAGGAGTATCTGGACAAATTGTTGTGGATTTCGGGTGAAATTTAACCAAAAATCACCGTGAAAGTGGTTTTGGAGAAAATCACAATCTTTCTGTTCAGAAAATGAATCCAATGTTATGTTTACAAATACAAATATCATGTTTTCTCAGGTTTCTGAAGCTTTCTTCCTAGAAAACTCGAATGTGTGGAGGATTTGACTCCAGGTGGAACCAATTGGCATTTGCCAGGTAGAAAACAAAAAGGGTCCTGCTAAAATGCATTCAAAACCGTAAAGTCCATAGAGAATGTCCAGAAAACACAAACACACACAGAGGCTGCAGCAAGATCTGGGATTGAGATAGCCACAACACACCAGATAGTTTTCTTTTCATCCAGAGAAACTGGACAAAATGTTGTAGTATCCCGTTGAAATTTAAGCAAAAATCACCGTGAAAGTGGTTTTGGAGAAAAGCACAATCTTCCTGTTCAGCAAATGAATCCAATGTCATGAATACAAATACAAATATCATGTTTTCTCAGGTTTCTGGAGCTTTCCTCCTAGAAAACTCGAATGTGTGGAGGATTTGACTCCAGGTGGAACCAATTAGCGTTTCGCAGCTGAAAACAAAAACTTACATGCTAAAATGCATTCAAAACCGTAAAGTCCATAGAGAATGTCCAGAAAACACAAACACACACAGAGGCTGTAGCAAGATCTGGGATTGAGATAGCTACAAATCAACAGATAGTTTTGTTTTCATCCAGGAGTATCTGGACAAATTTTTGTGGATTTTGGTTGAAATTTAACCAAAAATCACCGTGAAAGTGGTTTTGGATAAAAGCACAAGCTTTCTGTTCAGCAAATGCATCCAATGTCATGTTTACAAATACAAATATCATGTTTTCTCAGGTCTCTGGAGCTTTCTTCCTCGTAAACTCGAATGTGTGGAGGATTTGACTCCAGGTGGAACCAATTAGCGTTTGCCAGCTGAAAACAAATCTTACATGCTAAAATGCATTCAAAACTGTAAAGCCCATAGAGAATGTCCAGAAAACACAAACACACAGAGGCTGCAGGAAGATCTGGGATTGAGATAGCCACAACACACCAAATAGTTTTGTATTCATCCAGGAGTATCTGGAGAAATTGTTGTGGATTTCGGGTGAAATTTAACCAAAAATCACCGTGAAAGTGGTTTTGGAGAAAAGCACAATCTTCCTGTTCGGCAAATGCATCCAATGTCATGTTTACAAATACAAATATCATGTTTTCTCAGGTTTCTGAAGCTTTCTTCCTAGAAAACTCGAATGTGTGGCGTATTTGACTCCAGGTGGAACCAATTAGCATTTGCCAGGTAGAAAACAAAAAGGGTCCTGCTAAAATGCATTCAAAACCGTAAAGTCCATAGAGAATATCCAGAAAACACAAACACACACAGAGGCTGTAGCAAGATCTGGGATTGAGATAGCTACAAATCAACAGATAGTTTTGTTTTCATCCAGGAGTATCTGGACAAATGTTGTGGATTTCGGGTGAAATTTAACCAAAAATCACCGTGAAAGTGGTTTTGGAGAAAAGCACAAGCTTCCTGTTCGGGAAATGCATCCAATGTCATGTTTACAAATACAAATATCATGTATTCTCAGGTTTCTGGAGCTTTCTTCCTAGAAAACTCAAATGTGTGGAGGATTTGACTCCAGGTGGAACCAATTAGCGTTTGCCAGCTGAAAACAAAAACTTACATGCTAAAATGCATTCAAAACCGTAAAGTCCATAGAGAATGTCCAGAAAACACAAACACACACAGAGGCTGTAGCAAGATCTGGGATTGAGATAGCCACAATATACCAGATAGATTTGTTTTCATCCAGAGTATCTGGACAAATTGTTGTGGATTTCGGGTGAAATTTAACCAAAAATCACCGTGAAAGTGGTTTTGGAGAAAAGCACAATCTTCCAGTTCGGCAAATGCATCCAATGTCATGTTTACAAATACAAATATCATGTTTTCTCAGGTTTCTGAAGGTTTCTTCCTCGAAAACTCGAATGTGTGGAGGATTTGACTCCAGGTTGAACCAATTAGCGTTTGCCAGCTGAAAACAAAAACTTACATGCTAAAATGCATTCAAAACCATAAAGTCCATAGAGAATGTCTAGAAAACACAAACACACACAGAGGCTGTAGCAAGATCTGGGATTGAGATAGCCACAACACACCAGATAGTTTTGTTTTCATCCAGGAGTATCTGGACAAATTGTTGTGGATTTCGGGTGAAATTTAACCAAAAATCACCGTGAAAGTGGTTTTGGAGAAAAGCACAATCTTCCTGTTCGGCAAATGCATCCAATGTTATGTTTACAAATACAAATATCATGTTTTCTCAGGTTTCTGAAGCTTTCTTCCTAGAAAACTCGAATGTGTGGAGGATTTGACTCCAGGTGGAACCAATTAGCATTTGCCAGGCAGAAAACAAAAAGGGTCCTGCTAAAATGCAATCAAAACCGTAAAGTCCATAGAGAATGTCCAGAAAACACAAACACACACAGAGTCTATAGCAAGATCTGGGATTGAGAGAAGCACAACACACCAGGTAGTTTTCTTTTCATCCAGAGAATCTGGACAAAATGTTGTAGTATCTGGGTGAAATTTAACCAAAAAATCACCGTGAAAGTGGTTTTGGAGAAAAGCACAATCTTCCTGTTCGGCAAATGCATCCAATGTCATGTTTCCAGAAAGAAATATCATGTTTTCTCAGGTTTCTGGAGCTTTCTTCCTAGAAAACTCGAATGTGTGGAGGATTTGACTCCAGGTGGAACCAATTAGCGTTTGCCAGCTAAAAACAAAAACTTACATGCTAAAATGCATTCAAAACCGTAAAGTCCATAGAGAATGTCCAGAAAACACAAACACACACAGAGGCTGTAGCAAGATCTGGGATTGAGATAGCTACAAATCACCAGATAGTTTTGTTTTCATCCAGGAGTATCTGGACTAATTGTTGTGGATTTCGGGTGAAATTTAACCAAAAATCACCGTGAAAGTGGTTTTGGAGAAAAGCACAATCTTCCTGTTCGTTAAATGCATCCAATGTCATGTTTACAGAAAGAAATATCATGTTTTCTCAGGTTTCTGAAGGTTTCTTCCTCGAAAACTCGAATGTGTGGAGGATTTGACTCCAGGTGGAACCAATTAGCATTTGCCAGGTAGAAAACAAAAAGGGTCCTGCTAAAATGCATTCAAAACCGGAAAGTCCATAGAGAATGTCCAGAAAACACAAACACACCCAGAGACTGCAGGAAGATCTTGGATTGAGATAGCCACAACACACTAGATAGTTTTCTTTTCATCCAGAGAATCTGGACAAAATGTTGCAGTACCTGGGTGAAATTTAACCATAAAATCACCGTGAGAGTGGTTTTGGAGAAAATCACAATCTTTCTGTTCAGAAAATGAATCCAATGTTATGTTTACAAATACAAATATCATGTATTCTCAGGTTTCTGGAGCTTTCTTCCTAGAAAACTCAAATGTGTGGAGGATTTGACTCCAGGTGGAACCAATTAGCGTTTGCCAGCTGAAAACAAAAACTTACATGCTAAAATGCATTCAAAACCGTAAAGTCCATAGAGAATGTCCAGAAAACACAAACACACACAGAGGCTGTAGCAAGATCTGGGATTGAGATAGCCACAATATACCAGATAGATTTGTTTTCATCCAGAGTATCTGGACAAATTGTTGTGGATTTCGGGTGAAATTTAACCAAAAATCACCGTGAAAGTGGTTTTGGAGAAAAGCACAATCTTCCAGTTCGGCAAATGCATCCAATGTCATGTTTACAAATACAAATATCATGTTTTCTCAGGTTTCTGAAGGTTTCTTCCTCGAAAACTCGAATGTGTGGAGGATTTGACTCCAGGTTGAACCAATTAGCGTTTGCCAGCTGAAAACAAAAACTTACATGCTAAAATGCATTCAAAACCATAAAGTCCATAGAGAATGTCTAGAAAACACAAACACACACAGAGGCTGTAGCAAGATCTGGGATTGAGATAGCCACAACACACCAGATAGTTTTGTTTTCATCCAGGAGTATCTGGACAAATTGTTGTGGATTTCGGGTGAAATTTAACCAAAAATCACCGTGAAAGTGGTTTTGGAGAAAAGCACAATCTTCCTGTTCGGCAAATGCATCCAATGTTATGTTTACAAATACAAATATCATGTTTTCTCAGGTTTCTGAAGCTTTCTTCCTAGAAAACTCGAATGTGTGGAGGATTTGACTCCAGGTGGAACCAATTAGCATTTGCCAGGCAGAAAACAAAAAGGGTCCTGCTAAAATGCAATCAAAACCGTAAAGTCCATAGAGAATGTCCAGAAAACACAAACACACACAGAGTCTATAGCAAGATCTGGGATTGAGAGAAGCACAACACACCAGGTAGTTTTCTTTTCATCCAGAGAATCTGGACAAAATGTTGTAGTATCTGGGTGAAATTTAACCAAAAAATCACCGTGAAAGTGGTTTTGGAGAAAAGCACAATCTTCCTGTTCGGCAAATGCATCCAATGTCATGTTTCCAGAAAGAAATATCATGTTTTCTCAGGTTTCTGGAGCTTTCTTCCTAGAAAACTCGAATGTGTGGAGGATTTGACTCCAGGTGGAACCAATTAGCGTTTGCCAGCTAAAAACAAAAACTTACATGCTAAAATGCATTCAAAACCGTAAAGTCCATAGAGAATGTCCAGAAAACACAAACACACACAGAGGCTGTAGCAAGATCTGGGATTGAGATAGCTACAAATCACCAGATAGTTTTGTTTTCATCCAGGAGTATCTGGACTAATTGTTGTGGATTTCGGGTGAAATTTAACCAAAAATCACCGTGAAAGTGGTTTTGGAGAAAAGCACAATCTTCCTGTTCGTTAAATGCATCCAATGTCATGTTTACAGAAAGAAATATCATGTTTTCTCAGGTTTCTGAAGGTTTCTTCCTCGAAAACTCGAATGTGTGGAGGATTTGACTCCAGGTGGAACCAATTAGCATTTGCCAGGTAGAAAACAAAAAGGGTCCTGCTAAAATGCATTCAAAACCGGAAAGTCCATAGAGAATGTCCAGAAAACACAAACACACCCAGAGACTGCAGGAAGATCTGGGATTGAGATAGCCACAACACACTAGATAGTTTTCTTTTCATCCAGAGAATCTGGACAAAATGTTGCAGTACCTGGGTGAAATTTAACCATAAAATCACCGTGAGAGTGGTTTTGGAGAAAAGCACAATCTTTCTGTTCAGCAAATTTATCCCATGTCATGTTTACAAATACAAATATCATGTTTTCTCAGGTTTCTGAAGCTTTCTTCCTAAAAAACTCGAATGTGTGGAGGATTTGACTCCAGGTGGAACCAATTAGCCTTTCGCAGCTGAAAACAAAAACTTACATGCTAAAATGCATTCAAAACCGGAAAGTCCATAGAGCATGTCCAGAAAACACAAGCAAACACAGAGGCTGTAGCAAGATCTGGGATTGAGATAGCCACAACACACCAGATAGTTTTGTTTTCATCCAGGAGTATCTGGACAAATTGTTGTGGATTTCGGGTGAAATTTAACCAAAAATCACCGTGAAAGTGGTTTTGGAGAAAATCACAATCTTTCTGTTCAGAAAATGAATCCAATGTTATGTTTACAAATACAAATATCATGTTTTCTCAGGTTTCTGAAGCTTTCTTCCTAGAAAACTCGAATGTGTGGAGGATTTGACTCCAGGTGGAACCAATTGGCATTTGCCAGGTAGAAAACAAAAAGGGTCCTGCTAAAATGCATTCAAAACCGTAAAGTCCATAGAGAATGTCCAGAAAACACAAACACACACAGAGGCTGCAGCAAGATCTGGGATTGAGATAGCCACAACACACCAGATAGTTTTCTTTTCATCCAGAGAAACTGGACAAAATGTTGTAGTATCCCGTTGAAATTTAAGCAAAAATCACCGTGAAAGTGGTTTTGGAGAAAAGCACAATCTTCCTGTTCAGCAAATGAATCCAATGTCATGAATACAAATACAAATATCATGTTTTCTCAGGTTTCTGGAGCTTTCCTCCTAGAAAACTCGAATGTGTGGAGGATTTGACTCCAGGTGGAACCAATTAGCGTTTCGCAGCTGAAAACAAAAACTTACATGCTAAAATGCATTCAAAACCGTAAAGTCCATAGAGAATGTCCAGAAAACACAAACACACACAGAGGCTGTAGCAAGATCTGGGATTGAGATAGCTACAAATCAACAGATAGTTTTGTTTTCATCCAGGAGTATCTGGACAAATTTTTGTGGATTTTGGTTGAAATTTAACCAAAAATCACCGTGAAAGTGGTTTTGGATAAAAGCACAAGCTTTCTGTTCAGCAAATGCATCCAATGTCATGTTTACAAATACAAATATCATGTTTTCTCAGGTCTCTGGAGCTTTCTTCCTCGTAAACTCGAATGTGTGGAGGATTTGACTCCAGGTGGAACCAATTAGCGTTTGCCAGCTGAAAACAAATCTTACATGCTAAAATGCATTCAAAACTGTAAAGCCCATAGAGAATGTCCAGAAAACACAAACACACAGAGGCTGCAGGAAGATCTGGGATTGAGATAGCCACAACACACCAAATAGTTTTGTATTCATCCAGGAGTATCTGGAGAAATTGTTGTGGATTTCGGGTGAAATTTAACCAAAAATCACCGTGAAAGTGGTTTTGGAGAAAAGCACAATCTTCCTGTTCGGCAAATGCATCCAATGTCATGTTTACAAATACAAATATCATGTTTTCTCAGGTTTCTGAAGCTTTCTTCCTAGAAAACTCGAATGTGTGGCGTATTTGACTCCAGGTGGAACCAATTAGCATTTGCCAGGTAGAAAACAAAAAGGGTCCTGCTAAAATGCATTCAAAACCGTAAAGTCCATAGAGAATATCCAGAAAACACAAACACACACAGAGGCTGTAGCAAGATCTGGGATTGAGATAGCTACAAATCAACAGATAGTTTTGTTTTCATCCAGGAGTATCTGGACAAATGTTGTGGATTTCGGGTGAAATTTAACCAAAAATCACCGTGAAAGTGGTTTTGGAGAAAAGCACAAGCTTCCTGTTCGGGAAATGCATCCAATGTCATGTTTACAAATACAAATATCATGTATTCTCAGGTTTCTGGAGCTTTCTTCCTAGAAAACTCAAATGTGTGGAGGATTTGACTCCAGGTGGAACCAATTAGCGTTTGCCAGCTGAAAACAAAAACTTACATGCTAAAATGCATTCAAAACCGTAAAGTCCATAGAGAATGTCCAGAAAACACAAACACACACAGAGGCTGTAGCAAGATCTGGGATTGAGATAGCCACAATATACCAGATAGATTTGTTTTCATCCAGAGTATCTGGACAAATTGTTGTGGATTTCGGGTGAAATTTAACCAAAAATCACCGTGAAAGTGGTTTTGGAGAAAAGCACAATCTTCCAGTTCGGCAAATGCATCCAATGTCATGTTTACAAATACAAATATCATGTTTTCTCAGGTTTCTGAAGGTTTCTTCCTCGAAAACTCGAATGTGTGGAGGATTTGACTCCAGGTTGAACCAATTAGCGTTTGCCAGCTGAAAACAAAAACTTACATGCTAAAATGCATTCAAAACCATAAAGTCCATAGAGAATGTCTAGAAAACACAAACACACACAGAGGCTGTAGCAAGATCTGGGATTGAGATAGCCACAACACACCAGATAGTTTTGTTTTCATCCAGGAGTATCTGGACAAATTGTTGTGGATTTCGGGTGAAATTTAACCAAAAATCACCGTGAAAGTGGTTTTGGAGAAAAGCACAATCTTCCTGTTCGGCAAATGCATCCAATGTTATGTTTACAAATACAAATATCATGTTTTCTCAGGTTTCTGAAGCTTTCTTCCTAGAAAACTCGAATGTGTGGAGGATTTGACTCCAGGTGGAACCAATTAGCATTTGCCAGGCAGAAAACAAAAAGGGTCCTGCTAAAATGCAATCAAAACCGTAAAGTCCATAGAGAATGTCCAGAAAACACAAACACACACAGAGTCTATAGCAAGATCTGGGATTGAGAGAAGCACAACACACCAGGTAGTTTTCTTTTCATCCAGAGAATCTGGACAAAATGTTGTAGTATCTGGGTGAAATTTAACCAAAAAATCACCGTGAAAGTGGTTTTGGAGAAAAGCACAATCTTCCTGTTCGGCAAATGCATCCAATGTCATGTTTCCAGAAAGAAATATCATGTTTTCTCAGGTTTCTGGAGCTTTCTTCCTAGAAAACTCGAATGTGTGGAGGATTTGACTCCAGGTGGAACCAATTAGCGTTTGCCAGCTAAAAACAAAAACTTACATGCTAAAATGCATTCAAAACCGTAAAGTCCATAGAGAATGTCCAGAAAACACAAACACACACAGAGGCTGTAGCAAGATCTGGGATTGAGATAGCTACAAATCACCAGATAGTTTTGTTTTCATCCAGGAGTATCTGGACTAATTGTTGTGGATTTCGGGTGAAATTTAACCAAAAATCACCGTGAAAGTGGTTTTGGAGAAAAGCACAATCTTCCTGTTCGTTAAATGCATCCAATGTCATGTTTACAGAAAGAAATATCATGTTTTCTCAGGTTTCTGAAGGTTTCTTCCTCGAAAACTCGAATGTGTGGAGGATTTGACTCCAGGTGGAACCAATTAGCATTTGCCAGGTAGAAAACAAAAAGGGTCCTGCTAAAATGCATTCAAAACCGGAAAGTCCATAGAGAATGTCCAGAAAACACAAACACACCCAGAGACTGCAGGAAGATCTTGGATTGAGATAGCCACAACACACTAGATAGTTTTCTTTTCATCCAGAGAATCTGGACAAAATGTTGCAGTACCTGGGTGAAATTTAACCATAAAATCACCGTGAGAGTGGTTTTGGAGAAAAGCACAATCTTTCTGTTCAGCAAATTTATCCCATGTCATGTTTACAAATACAAATATCATGTTTTCTCAGGTTTCTGAAGCTTTCTTCCTAAAAAACTCGAATGTGTGGAGGATTTGACTCCAGGTGGAACCAATTAGCCTTTCGCAGCTGAAAACAAAAACTTACATGCTAAAATGCATTCAAAACCGGAAAGTCCATAGAGCATGTCCAGAAAACACAAGCAAACACAGAGGCTGTAGCAAGATCTGGGATTGAGATAGCCACAACACACCAGATAGTTTTGTTTTCATCCAGGAGTATCTGGACAAATTGTTGTGGATTTCGGGTGAAATTTAACCAAAAATCACCGTGAAAGTGGTTTTGGAGAAAATCACAATCTTTCTGTTCAGAAAATGAATCCAATGTTATGTTTACAAATACAAATATCATGTTTTCTCAGGTTTCTGAAGCTTTCTTCCTAGAAAACTCGAATGTGTGGAGGATTTGACTCCAGGTGGAACCAATTGGCATTTGCCAGGTAGAAAACAAAAAGGGTCCTGCTAAAATGCATTCAAAACCGTAAAGTCCATAGAGAATGTCCAGAAAACACAAACACACACAGAGGCTGCAGCAAGATCTGGGATTGAGATAGCCACAACACACCAGATAGTTTTCTTTTCATCCAGAGAAACTGGACAAAATGTTGTAGTATCCCGTTGAAATTTAACCAAAAATCACCGTGAAAGTGGTTTTGGAGAAAAGCACAATCTTCCTGTTCAGCAAATGAATCCAATGTCATGAATACAAATACAAATATCATGTTTTCTCAGGTTTCTGGAGCTTTCCTCCTAGAAAACTCGAATGTGTGGAGGATTTGACTCCAGGTGGAACCAATTAGCGTTTCGCAGCTGAAAACAAAAACTTACATGCTAAAATGCATTCAAAACCGTAAAGTCCATAGAGAATGTCCAGAAAACACAAACACACACAGAGGCTGTAGCAAGATCTGGGATTGAGATAGCTACAAATCAACAGATAGTTTTGTTTTCATCCAGGAGTATCTGGACAAATTTTTGTGGATTTTGGTTGAAATTTAACCAAAAATCACCGTGAAAGTGGTTTTGGATAAAAGCACAAGCTTTCTGTTCAGCAAATGCATCCAATGTCATGTTTACAAATACAAATATCATGTTTTCTCAGGTCTCTGGAGCTTTCTTCCTCGTAAACTCGAATGTGTGGAGGATTTGACTCCAGGTGGAACCAATTAGCGTTTGCCAGCTGAAAACAAATCTTACATGCTAAAATGCATTCAAAACTGTAAAGCCCATAGAGAATGTCCAGAAAACACAAACACACAGAGGCTGCAGGAAGATCTGGGATTGAGATAGCCACAACACACCAAATAGTTTTGTATTCATCCAGGAGTATCTGGAGAAATTGTTGTGGATTTCGGGTGAAATTTAACCAAAAATCACCGTGAAAGTGGTTTTGGAGAAAAGCACAATCTTCCTGTTCGGCAAATGCATCCAATGTCATGTTTACAAATACAAATATCATGTTTTCTCAGGTTTCTGAAGCTTTCTTCCTAGAAAACTCGAATGTGTGGCGTATTTGACTCCAGGTGGAACCAATTAGCATTTGCCAGGTAGAAAACAAAAAGGGTCCTGCTAAAATGCATTCAAAACCGTAAAGTCCATAGAGAATATCCAGAAAACACAAACACACACAGAGGCTGTAGCAAGATCTGGGATTGAGATAGCTACAAATCAACAGATAGTTTTGTTTTCATCCAGGAGTATCTGGACAAATGTTGTGGATTTCGGGTGAAATTTAACCAAAAATCACCGTGAAAGTGGTTTTGGAGAAAAGCACAAGCTTCCTGTTCGGGAAATGCATCCAATGTCATGTTTACAAATACAAATATCATGTATTCTCAGGTTTCTGGAGCTTTCTTCCTAGAAAACTCAAATGTGTGGAGGATTTGACTCCAGGTGGAACCAATTAGCGTTTGCCAGCTGAAAACAAAAACTTACATGCTAAAATGCATTCAAAACCGTAAAGTCCATAGAGAATGTCCAGAAAACACAAACACACACAGAGGCTGTAGCAAGATCTGGGATTGAGATAGCCACAATATACCAGATAGATTTGTTTTCATCCAGAGTATCTGGACAAATTGTTGTGGATTTCGGGTGAAATTTAACCAAAAATCACCGTGAAAGTGGTTTTGGAGAAAAGCACAATCTTCCAGTTCGGCAAATGCATCCAATGTCATGTTTACAAATACAAATATCATGTTTTCTCAGGTTTCTGAAGGTTTCTTCCTCGAAAACTCGAATGTGTGGAGGATTTGACTCCAGGTGGAACCAATTAGCATTTGCCAGGCAGAAAACAAAAAGGGTCCTGCTAAAATGCAATCAAAACCGTAAAGTCCATAGAGAATGTCCAGAAAACACAAACACACACAGAGTCTATAGCAAGATCTGGGATTGAGAGAAGCACAACACACCAGGTAGTTTTCTTTTCATCCAGAGAATCTGGACAAAATGTTGTAGTATCTGGGTGAAATTTAACCAAAAAATCACCGTGAAAGTGGTTTTGGAGAAAAGCACAATCTTCCTGTTCGGCAAATGCATCCAATGTCATGTTTCCAGAAAGAAATATCATGTTTTCTCAGGTTTCTGGAGCTTTCTTCCTAGAAAACTCGAATGTGTGGAGGATTTGACTCCAGGTGGAACCAATTAGCGTTTGCCAGCTAAAAACAAAAACTTACATGCTAAAATGCATTCAAAACCGTAAAGTCCATAGAGAATGTCCAGAAAACACAAACACACACAGAGGCTGTAGCAAGATCTGGGATTGAGATAGCCACAACACACCAGATAGTTTTCTTTTCATCCAGAGAAACTGGACAAAATGTTGTAGTATCCCGTTGAAATTTAACCAAAAATCACCGTGAAAGTGGTTTTGGAGAAAAGCACAATCTTCCTGTTCAGCAAATGAATCCAATGTCATGAATACAAATACAAATATCATGTTTTCTCAGGTTTCTGGAGCTTTCCTCCTAGAAAACTCGAATGTGTGGAGGATTTGACTCCAGGTGGAACCAATTAGCGTTTCGCAGCTAAAAACAAAAACTTACATGCTAAAATGCATTCAAAACCGTAAAGTCCATAGAGAATGTCCAGAAAACACAAACACACACAGAGGCTGTAGCAAGATCTGGGATTGAGATAGCTACAAATCAACAGATAGTTTTGTTTTCATCCAGGAGTATCTGGACAAATTTTTGTGGATTTTGGTTGAAATTTAACCAAAAATCACCGTGAAAGTGGTTTTGGATAAAAGCACAAGCTTTCTGTTCAGCAAATGCATCCAATGTCATGTTTACAAATACAAATATCATGTTTTCTCAGGTCTCTGGAGCTTTCTTCCTCGTAAACTCGAATGTGTGGAGGATTTGACTCCAGGTGGAACCAATTAGCGTTTGCCAGCTGAAAACAAATCTTACATGCTAAAATGCATTCAAAACTGTAAAGCCCATAGAGAATGTCCAGAAAACACAAACACACAGAGGCTGCAGGAAGATCTGGGATTGAGATAGCCACAACACACCAAATAGTTTTGTATTCATCCAGGAGTATCTGGAGAAATTGTTGTGGATTTCGGGTGAAATTTAACCAAAAATCACCGTGAAAGTGGTTTTGGAGAAAAGCACAATCTTCCTGTTCGGCAAATGCATCCAATGTCATGTTTACAAATACAAATATCATGTTTTCTCAGGTTTCTGAAGCTTTCTTCCTAGAAAACTCGAATGTGTGGCGTATTTGACTCCAGGTGGAACCAATTAGCATTTGCCAGCAGAAAACAAACAGGGTCCTGCTAAAATGCAATCAAAACCGTAAAGTCCATAGAGAATATCCAGAAAACACAAACACACACAGAGGCTGTAGCAAGATCTGGGATTGAGATAGCTACAAATCAACAGATAGTTTTGTTTTCATCCAGGAGTATCTGGACAAATGTTGTGGATTTCGGGTGAAATTTAACCAAAAATCACCGTGAAAGTGGTTTTGGAGAAAAGCACAAGCTTTCTGTTCAGCAAATGCATCCAATGTCATGTTTACAAATACAAATATCATGTATTCTCAGGTTTCTGGAGCTTTCTTCCTAGAAAACTCAAATGTGTGGAGGATTTGACTCCAGGTGGAACCAATTAGCGTTTGCCAGCTGAAAACAAAAACTTACATGCTAAAATGCATTCAAAACCGTAAAGTCCATAGAGAATGTCCAGAAAACACAAACACACACAGAGGCTGTAGCAAGATCTGGGATTGAGATAGCCACAATATACCAGATAGATTTGTTTTCATCCAGAGTATCTGGACAAATTGTTGTGGATTTCGGGTGAAATTTAACCAAAAATCACCGTGAAAGTGGTTTTGGAGAAAAGCACAAGCTTTCTGTTCAGCAAATGCATCCAATGTCATGTTTACAAATACAAATATCATGTATTCTCAGGTTTCTGGAGCTTTCTTCCTAGAAAACTCAAATGTGTGGAGGATTTGACTCCAGGTGGAACCAATTAGCGTTTGCCAGCTGAAAACAAAAACTTACATGCTAAAATGCATTCAAAACCGTAAAGTCCATAGAGAATGTCCAGAAAACACAAACACACACAGAGGCTGTAGCAAGATCTGGGATTGAGATAGCCACAATATACCAGATAGATTTGTTTTCATCCAGAGTATCTGGACAAATTGTTGTGGATTTCGGGTGAAATTTAACCAAAAATCACCGTGAAAGTGGTTTTGGAGAAAAGCACAATCTTCCAGTTCGGCAAATGCATCCAATGTCATGTTTACAAATACAAATATCATGTTTTCTCAGGTTTCTGAAGGTTTCTTCCTCGAAAACTCGAATGTGTGGAGGATTTGACTCCAGGTGGAACCAATTAGCATTTGCCAGGCAGAAAACAAAAAGGGTCCTGCTAAAATGCAATCAAAACCGTAAAGTCCATAGAGAATGTCCAGAAAACACAAACACACACAGAGTCTATAGCAAGATCTGGGATTGAGAGAAGCACAACACACCAGGTAGTTTTCTTTTCATCCAGAGAATCTGGACAAAATGTTGTAGTATCTGGGTGAAATTTAACCAAAAAATCACCGTGAAAGTGGTTTTGGAGAAAAGCACAATCTTCCTGTTCGGCAAATGCATCCAATGTCATGTTTCCAGAAAGAAATATCATGTTTTCTCAGGTTTCTGGAGCTTTCTTCCTAGAAAACTCGAATGTGTGGAGGATTTGACTCCAGGTGGAACCAATTAGCGTTTGCCAGCTAAAAACAAAAACTTACATGCTAAAATGCATTCAAAACCGTAAAGTCCATAGAGAATGTCCAGAAAACACAAACACACACAGAGGCTGTAGCAAGATCTGGGATTGAGATAGCCACAACACACCAGATAGTTTTCTTTTCATCCAGAGAAACTGGACAAAATGTTGTAGTATCCCGTTGAAATTTAACCAAAAATCACCGTGAAAGTGGTTTTGGAGAAAAGCACAATCTTCCTGTTCAGCAAATGAATCCAATGTCATGAATACAAATACAAATATCATGTTTTCTCAGGTTTCTGGAGCTTTCCTCCTAGAAAACTCGAATGTGTGGAGGATTTGACTCCAGGTGGAACCAATTAGCGTTTCGCAGCTAAAAACAAAAACTTACATGCTAAAATGCATTCAAAACCGTAAAGTCCATAGAGAATGTCCAGAAAACACAAACACACACAGAGGCTGTAGCAAGATCTGGGATTGAGATAGCTACAAATCACCAGATAGTTTTGTTTTCATCCAGGAGTATCTGGACAAATTTTTGTGGATTTTGGTTGAAATTTAACCAAAAATCACCGTGAAAGTGGTTTTGGAGAAAAGCACAATCTTCCTGTTCGTTAAATGCATCCAATGTCATGTTTACAGAAAGAAATATCATGTTTTCTCAGGTTTCTGAAGGTTTCTTCCTCGAAAACTCGAATGTGTGGAGGATTTGACTCCAGGTGGAACCAATTAGCATTTGCCAGGTAGAAAACAAAAAGGGTCCTGCTAAAATGCATTCAAAACCGGAAAGTCCATAGAGAATGTCCAGAAAACACAAACACACCCAGAGACTGCAGGAAGATCTGGGATTGAGATAGCCACAACACACTAGATAGTTTTCTTTTCATCCAGAGAATCTGGACAAAATGTTGCAGTACCTGGGTGAAATTTAACCATAAAATCACCGTGAGAGTGGTTTTGGAGAAAAGCACAATCTTTCTGTTCAGCAAATTTATCCCATGTCATGTTTACAAATACAAATATCATGTTTTCTCAGGTTTCTGAAGCTTTCTTCCTAAAAAACTCGAATGTGTGGAGGATTTGACTCCAGGTGGAACCAATTAGCCTTTCGCAGCTGAAAACAAAAACTTACATGCTAAAATGCATTCAAAACCGGAAAGTCCATAGAGCATGTCCAGAAAACACAAGCAAACAAAGAGGCTGTAGCAAGATCTGGGATTGAGATAGCCACAACACACCAGATAGTTTTGTTTTCATCCAGGAGTATCTGGACAAATTGTTGTGGATTTCGGGTGAAATTTAACCAAAAATCACCGTGAAAGTGGTTTTGGAGAAAAGCACAATCTTCCTGTTCGGCAAATGCATCCAATGTCATGTTTACAAATACAAATATCATGTTTTCTCAGGTTTCTGAAGCTTTCTTCCTAGAAAACTCGAATGTGTGGCGTATTTGACTCCAGGTGGAACCAATTAGCATTTGCCAGGTAGAAAACAAAAAGGGTCCTGCTAAAATGCATTCAAAACCGTAAAGTCCATAGAGAATATCCAGAAAACACAAACACACACAGAGGCTGTAGCAAGATCTGGGATTGAGATAGCTACAAATCAACAGATAGTTTTGTTTTCATCCAGGAGTATCTGGACAAATGTTGTGGATTTCGGGTGAAATTTAACCAAAAATCACCGTGAAAGTGGTTTTGGAGAAAAGCACAATCTTCCTGTTCGGGAAATGCATCCAATGTCATGTTTACAAATACAAATATCATGTATTCTCAGGTTTCTGGAGCTTTCTTCCTAGAAAACTCAAATGTGTGGAGGATTTGACTCCAGGTGGAACCAATTAGCGTTTGCCAGCTGAAAACAAAAACTTACATGCTAAAATGCATTCAAAACCGTAAAGTCCATAGAGAATGTCCAGAAAACACAAACACACACAGAGGCTGTAGCAAGATCTGGGATTGAGATAGCCACAACACACCAGATAGTTTTCTTTTCATCCAGAGAAACTGGACAAAATGTTGTAGTATCCCGTTGAAATTTAAGCAAAAATCACCGTGAAAGTGGTTTTGGAGAAAAGCACAATCTTCCTGTTCAGCAAATGAATCCAATGTCATGAATACAAATACAAATATCATGTTTTCTCAGGTTTCTGGAGCTTTCCTCCTAGAAAACTCGAATGTGTGGAGGATTTGACTCCAGGTGGAACCAATTAGCGTTTCGCAGCTGAAAACAAAAACTTACATGCTAAAATGCATTCAAAACCGTAAAGTCCATAGAGAATGTCCAGAAAACACAAACACACACAGAGGCTGTAGCAAGATCTGGGATTGAGATAGCTACAAATCAACAGATAGTTTTGTTTTCATCCAGGAGTATCTGGACAAATTTTTGTGGATTTTGGTTGAAATTTAACCAAAAATCACCGTGAAAGTGGTTTTGGATAAAAGCACAAGCTTTCTGTTCAGCAAATGCATCCAATGTCATGTTTACAAATACAAATATCATGTTTTCTCAGGTCTCTGGAGCTTTCTTCCTCGTAAACTCGAATGTGTGGAGGATTTGACTCCAGGTGGAACCAATTAGCGTTTGCCAGCTGAAAACAAATCTTACATGCTAAAATGCATTCAAAACTGTAAAGCCCATAGAGAATGTCCAGAAAACACAAACACACAGAGGCTGCAGGAAGATCTGGGATTGAGATAGCCACAACACACCAAATAGTTTTGTATTCATCCAGGAGTATCTGGAGAAATTGTTGTGGATTTCGGGTGAAATTTAACCAAAAATCACCGTGAAAGTGGTTTTGGAGAAAAGCACAATCTTCCTGTTCGGCAAATGCATCCAATGTCATGTTTACAAATACAAATATCATGTTTTCTCAGGTTTCTGAAGCTTTCTTCCTAGAAAACTCGAATGTGTGGCGTATTTGACTCCAGGTGGAACCAATTAGCATTTGCCAGGTAGAAAACAAAAAGGGTCCTGCTAAAATGCATTCAAAACCGTAAAGTCCATAGAGAATATCCAGAAAACACAAACACACACAGAGGCTGTAGCAAGATCTGGGATTGAGATAGCTACAAATCAACAGATAGTTTTGTTTTCATCCAGGAGTATCTGGACAAATGTTGTGGATTTCGGGTGAAATTTAACCAAAAATCACCGTGAAAGTGGTTTTGGAGAAAAGCACAAGCTTCCTGTTCGGGAAATGCATCCAATGTCATGTTTACAAATACAAATATCATGTATTCTCAGGTTTCTGGAGCTTTCTTCCTAGAAAACTCAAATGTGTGGAGGATTTGACTCCAGGTGGAACCAATTAGCGTTTGCCAGCTGAAAACAAAAACTTACATGCTAAAATGCATTCAAAACCGTAAAGTCCATAGAGAATGTCCAGAAAACACAAACACACACAGAGGCTGTAGCAAGATCTGGGATTGAGATAGCCACAATATACCAGATAGATTTGTTTTCATCCAGAGTATCTGGACAAATTGTTGTGGATTTCGGGTGAAATTTAACCAAAAATCACCGTGAAAGTGGTTTTGGAGAAAAGCACAATCTTCCAGTTCGGCAAATGCATCCAATGTCATGTTTACAAATACAAATATCATGTTTTCTCAGGTTTCTGAAGGTTTCTTCCTCGAAAACTCGAATGTGTGGAGGATTTGACTCCAGGTTGAACCAATTAGCGTTTGCCAGCTGAAAACAAAAACTTACATGCTAAAATGCATTCAAAACCATAAAGTCCATAGAGAATGTCTAGAAAACACAAACACACACAGAGGCTGTAGCAAGATCTGGGATTGAGATAGCCACAACACACCAGATAGTTTTGTTTTCATCCAGGAGTATCTGGACAAATTGTTGTGGATTTCGGGTGAAATTTAACCAAAAATCACCGTGAAAGTGGTTTTGGAGAAAAGCACAATCTTCCTGTTCGGCAAATGCATCCAATGTTATGTTTACAAATACAAATATCATGTTTTCTCAGGTTTCTGAAGCTTTCTTCCTAGAAAACTCGAATGTGTGGAGGATTTGACTCCAGGTGGAACCAATTAGCATTTGCCAGGCAGAAAACAAAAAGGGTCCTGCTAAAATGCAATCAAAACCGTAAAGTCCATAGAGAATGTCCAGAAAACACAAACACACACAGAGTCTATAGCAAGATCTGGGATTGAGAGAAGCACAACACACCAGGTAGTTTTCTTTTCATCCAGAGAATCTGGACAAAATGTTGTAGTATCTGGGTGAAATTTAACCAAAAAATCACCGTGAAAGTGGTTTTGGAGAAAAGCACAATCTTCCTGTTCGGCAAATGCATCCAATGTCATGTTTCCAGAAAGAAATATCATGTTTTCTCAGGTTTCTGGAGCTTTCTTCCTAGAAAACTCGAATGTGTGGAGGATTTGACTCCAGGTGGAACCAATTAGCGTTTGCCAGCTAAAAACAAAAACTTACATGCTAAAATGCATTCAAAACCGTAAAGTCCATAGAGAATGTCCAGAAAACACAAACACACACAGAGGCTGTAGCAAGATCTGGGATTGAGATAGCTACAAATCACCAGATAGTTTTGTTTTCATCCAGGAGTATCTGGACTAATTGTTGTGGATTTCGGGTGAAATTTAACCAAAAATCACCGTGAAAGTGGTTTTGGAGAAAAGCACAATCTTCCTGTTCGTTAAATGCATCCAATGTCATGTTTACAGAAAGAAATATCATGTTTTCTCAGGTTTCTGAAGGTTTCTTCCTCGAAAACTCGAATGTGTGGAGGATTTGACTCCAGGTGGAACCAATTAGCATTTGCCAGGTAGAAAACAAAAAGGGTCCTGCTAAAATGCATTCAAAACCGGAAAGTCCATAGAGAATGTCCAGAAAACACAAACACACCCAGAGACTGCAGGAAGATCTTGGATTGAGATAGCCACAACACACTAGATAGTTTTCTTTTCATCCAGAGAATCTGGACAAAATGTTGCAGTACCTGGGTGAAATTTAACCATAAAATCACCGTGAGAGTGGTTTTGGAGAAAAGCACAATCTTTCTGTTCAGCAAATTTATCCCATGTCATGTTTACAAATACAAATATCATGTTTTCTCAGGTTTCTGAAGCTTTCTTCCTAAAAAACTCGAATGTGTGGAGGATTTGACTCCAGGTGGAACCAATTAGCCTTTCGCAGCTGAAAACAAAAACTTACATGCTAAAATGCATTCAAAACCGGAAAGTCCATAGAGCATGTCCAGAAAACACAAGCAAACACAGAGGCTGTAGCAAGATCTGGGATTGAGATAGCCACAACACACCAGATAGTTTTGTTTTCATCCAGGAGTATCTGGACAAATTGTTGTGGATTTCGGGTGAAATTTAACCAAAAATCACCGTGAAAGTGGTTTTGGAGAAAATCACAATCTTTCTGTTCAGAAAATGAATCCAATGTTATGTTTACAAATACAAATATCATGTTTTCTCAGGTTTCTGAAGCTTTCTTCCTAGAAAACTCGAATGTGTGGAGGATTTGACTCCAGGTGGAACCAATTGGCATTTGCCAGGTAGAAAACAAAAAGGGTCCTGCTAAAATGCATTCAAAACCGTAAAGTCCATAGAGAATGTCCAGAAAACACAAACACACACAGAGGCTGCAGCAAGATCTGGGATTGAGATAGCCACAACACACCAGATAGTTTTCTTTTCATCCAGAGAAACTGGACAAAATGTTGTAGTATCCCGTTGAAATTTAACCAAAAATCACCGTGAAAGTGGTTTTGGAGAAAAGCACAATCTTCCTGTTCAGCAAATGAATCCAATGTCATGAATACAAATACAAATATCATGTTTTCTCAGGTTTCTGGAGCTTTCCTCCTAGAAAACTCGAATGTGTGGAGGATTTGACTCCAGGTGGAACCAATTAGCGTTTCGCAGCTAAAAACAAAAACTTACATGCTAAAATGCATTCAAAACCGTAAAGTCCATAGAGAATGTCCAGAAAACACAAACACACACAGAGGCTGTAGCAAGATCTGGGATTGAGATAGCTACAAATCAACAGATAGTTTTGTTTTCATCCAGGAGTATCTGGACAAATTTTTGTGGATTTTGGTTGAAATTTAACCAAAAATCACCGTGAAAGTGGTTTTGGATAAAAGCACAAGCTTTCTGTTCAGCAAATGCATCCAATGTCATGTTTACAAATACAAATATCATGTTTTCTCAGGTCTCTGGAGCTTTCTTCCTCGTAAACTCGAATGTGTGGAGGATTTGACTCCAGGTGGAACCAATTAGCGTTTGCCAGCTGAAAACAAATCTTACATGCTAAAATGCATTCAAAACTGTAAAGCCCATAGAGAATGTCCAGAAAACACAAACACACAGAGGCTGCAGGAAGATCTGGGATTGAGATAGCCACAACACACCAAATAGTTTTGTATTCATCCAGGAGTATCTGGAGAAATTGTTGTGGATTTCGGGTGAAATTTAACCAAAAATCACCGTGAAAGTGGTTTTGGAGAAAAGCACAATCTTCCTGTTCGGCAAATGCATCCAATGTTATGTTTACAAATACAAATATCATGTTTTCTCAGGTTTCTGAAGCTTTCTTCCTAGAAAACTCGAATGTGTGGAGGATTTGACTCCAGGTGGAACCAATTAGCATTTGCCAGGCAGAAAACAAAAAGGGTCCTGCTAAAATGCAATCAAAACCGTAAAGTCCATAGAGAATGTCCAGAAAACACAAACACACACAGAGTCTATAGCAAGATCTGGGATTGAGAGAAGCACAACACACCAGGTAGTTTTCTTTTCATCCAGAGAATCTGGACAAAATGTTGTAGTATCTGGGTGAAATTTAACCAAAAAATCACCGTGAAAGTGGTTTTGGAGAAAAGCACAATCTTCCTGTTCGGCAAATGCATCCAATGTCATGTTTCCAGAAAGAAATATCATGTTTTCTCAGGTTTCTGGAGCTTTCTTCCTAGAAAACTCGAATGTGTGGAGGATTTGACTCCAGGTGGAACCAATTAGCGTTTGCCAGCTAAAAACAAAAACTTACATGCTAAAATGCATTCAAAACCGTAAAGTCCATAGAGAATGTCCAGAAAACACAAACACACACAGAGGCTGTAGCAAGATCTGGGATTGAGATAGCCACAACACACCAGATAGTTTTCTTTTCATCCAGAGAAACTGGACAAAATGTTGTAGTATCCCGTTGAAATTTAACCAAAAATCACCGTGAAAGTGGTTTTGGAGAAAAGCACAATCTTCCTGTTCAGCAAATGAATCCAATGTCATGAATACAAATACAAATATCATGTTTTCTCAGGTTTCTGGAGCTTTCCTCCTAGAAAACTCGAATGTGTGGAGGATTTGACTCCAGGTGGAACCAATTAGCGTTTCGCAGCTAAAAACAAAAACTTACATGCTAAAATGCATTCAAAACCGTAAAGTCCATAGAGAATGTCCAGAAAACACAAACACACACAGAGGCTGTAGCAAGATCTGGGATTGAGATAGCTACAAATCACCAGATAGTTTTGTTTTCATCCAGGAGTATCTGGACAAATTTTTGTGGATTTTGGTTGAAATTTAACCAAAAATCACCGTGAAAGTGGTTTTGGAGAAAAGCACAATCTTCCTGTTCGTTAAATGCATCCAATGTCATGTTTACAGAAAGAAATATCATGTTTTCTCAGGTTTCTGAAGGTTTCTTCCTCGAAAACTCGAATGTGTGGAGGATTTGACTCCAGGTGGAACCAATTAGCATTTGCCAGGTAGAAAACAAAAAGGGTCCTGCTAAAATGCATTCAAAACCGGAAAGTCCATAGAGAATGTCCAGAAAACACAAACACACCCAGAGACTGCAGGAAGATCTGGGATTGAGATAGCCACAACACACTAGATAGTTTTCTTTTCATCCAGAGAATCTGGACAAAATGTTGCAGTACCTGGGTGAAATTTAACCATAAAATCACCGTGAGAGTGGTTTTGGAGAAAAGCACAATCTTTCTGTTCAGCAAATTTATCCCATGTCATGTTTACAAATACAAATATCATGTTTTCTCAGGTTTCTGAAGCTTTCTTCCTAAAAAACTCGAATGTGTGGAGGATTTGACTCCAGGTGGAACCAATTAGCCTTTCGCAGCTGAAAACAAAAACTTACATGCTAAAATGCATTCAAAACCGGAAAGTCCATAGAGCATGTCCAGAAAACACAAGCAAACACAGAGGCTGTAGCAAGATCTGGGATTGAGATAGCCACAACACACCAGATAGTTTTGTTTTCATCCAGGAGTATCTGGACAAATTGTTGTGGATTTCGGGTGAAATTTAACCAAAAATCACCGTGAAAGTGGTTTTGGAGAAAAGCACAATCTTCCTGTTCGGCAAATGCATCCAATGTCATGTTTACAAATACAAATATCATGTTTTCTCAGGTTTCTGAAGCTTTCTTCCTAGAAAACTCGAATGTGTGGCGTATTTGACTCCAGGTGGAACCAATTAGCATTTGCCAGGTAGAAAACAAAAAGGGTCCTGCTAAAATGCATTCAAAACCGTAAAGTCCATAGAGAATATCCAGAAAACACAAACACACACAGAGGCTGTAGCAAGATCTGGGATTGAGATAGCTACAAATCAACAGATAGTTTTGTTTTCATCCAGGAGTATCTGGACAAATGTTGTGGATTTCGGGTGAAATTTAACCAAAAATCACCGTGAAAGTGGTTTTGGAGAAAAGCACAATCTTCCTGTTCGGGAAATGCATCCAATGTCATGTTTACAAATACAAATATCATGTATTCTCAGGTTTCTGGAGCTTTCTTCCTAGAAAACTCAAATGTGTGGAGGATTTGACTCCAGGTGGAACCAATTAGCGTTTGCCAGCTGAAAACAAAAACTTACATGCTAAAATGCATTCAAAACCGTAAAGTCCATAGAGAATGTCCAGAAAACACAAACACACACAGAGGCTGTAGCAAGATCTGGGATTGAGATAGCCACAACACACCAGATAGTTTTCTTTTCATCCAGAGAAACTGGACAAAATGTTGTAGTATCCCGTTGAAATTTAAGCAAAAATCACCGTGAAAGTGGTTTTGGAGAAAAGCACAATCTTCCTGTTCAGCAAATGAATCCAATGTCATGAATACAAATACAAATATCATGTTTTCTCAGGTTTCTGGAGCTTTCCTCCTAGAAAACTCGAATGTGTGGAGGATTTGACTCCAGGTGGAACCAATTAGCGTTTCGCAGCTGAAAACAAAAACTTACATGCTAAAATGCATTCAAAACCGTAAAGTCCATAGAGAATGTCCAGAAAACACAAACACACACAGAGGCTGTAGCAAGATCTGGGATTGAGATAGCTACAAATCAACAGATAGTTTTGTTTTCATCCAGGAGTATCTGGACAAATTTTTGTGGATTTTGGTTGAAATTTAACCAAAAATCACCGTGAAAGTGGTTTTGGATAAAAGCACAAGCTTTCTGTTCAGCAAATGCATCCAATGTCATGTTTACAAATACAAATATCATGTTTTCTCAGGTCTCTGGAGCTTTCTTCCTCGTAAACTCGAATGTGTGGAGGATTTGACTCCAGGTGGAACCAATTAGCGTTTGCCAGCTGAAAACAAATCTTACATGCTAAAATGCATTCAAAACTGTAAAGCCCATAGAGAATGTCCAGAAAACACAAACACACAGAGGCTGCAGGAAGATCTGGGATTGAGATAGCCACAACACACCAAATAGTTTTGTATTCATCCAGGAGTATCTGGAGAAATTGTTGTGGATTTCGGGTGAAATTTAACCAAAAATCACCGTGAAAGTGGTTTTGGAGAAAAGCACAATCTTCCTGTTCGGCAAATGCATCCAATGTCATGTTTACAAATACAAATATCATGTTTTCTCAGGTTTCTGAAGCTTTCTTCCTAGAAAACTCGAATGTGTGGCGTATTTGACTCCAGGTGGAACCAATTAGCATTTGCCAGGTAGAAAACAAAAAGGGTCCTGCTAAAATGCATTCAAAACCGTAAAGTCCATAGAGAATATCCAGAAAACACAAACACACACAGAGGCTGTAGCAAGATCTGGGATTGAGATAGCTACAAATCAACAGATAGTTTTGTTTTCATCCAGGAGTATCTGGACAAATGTTGTGGATTTCGGGTGAAATTTAACCAAAAATCACCGTGAAAGTGGTTTTGGAGAAAAGCACAAGCTTCCTGTTCGGGAAATGCATCCAATGTCATGTTTACAAATACAAATATCATGTATTCTCAGGTTTCTGGAGCTTTCTTCCTAGAAAACTCAAATGTGTGGAGGATTTGACTCCAGGTGGAACCAATTAGCGTTTGCCAGCTGAAAACAAAAACTTACATGCTAAAATGCATTCAAAACCGTAAAGTCCATAGAGAATGTCCAGAAAACACAAACACACACAGAGGCTGTAGCAAGATCTGGGATTGAGATAGCCACAATATACCAGATAGATTTGTTTTCATCCAGAGTATCTGGACAAATTGTTGTGGATTTCGGGTGAAATTTAACCAAAAATCACCGTGAAAGTGGTTTTGGAGAAAAGCACAATCTTCCAGTTCGGCAAATGCATCCAATGTCATGTTTACAAATACAAATATCATGTTTTCTCAGGTTTCTGAAGGTTTCTTCCTCGAAAACTCGAATGTGTGGAGGATTTGACTCCAGGTTGAACCAATTAGCGTTTGCCAGCTGAAAACAAAAACTTACATGCTAAAATGCATTCAAAACCATAAAGTCCATAGAGAATGTCTAGAAAACACAAACACACACAGAGGCTGTAGCAAGATCTGGGATTGAGATAGCCACAACACACCAGATAGTTTTGTTTTCATCCAGGAGTATCTGGACAAATTGTTGTGGATTTCGGGTGAAATTTAACCAAAAATCACCGTGAAAGTGGTTTTGGAGAAAAGCACAATCTTCCTGTTCGGCAAATGCATCCAATGTTATGTTTACAAATACAAATATCATGTTTTCTCAGGTTTCTGAAGCTTTCTTCCTAGAAAACTCGAATGTGTGGAGGATTTGACTCCAGGTGGAACCAATTAGCATTTGCCAGGCAGAAAACAAAAAGGGTCCTGCTAAAATGCAATCAAAACCGTAAAGTCCATAGAGAATGTCCAGAAAACACAAACACACACAGAGTCTATAGCAAGATCTGGGATTGAGAGAAGCACAACACACCAGGTAGTTTTCTTTTCATCCAGAGAATCTGGACAAAATGTTGTAGTATCTGGGTGAAATTTAACCAAAAAATCACCGTGAAAGTGGTTTTGGAGAAAAGCACAATCTTCCTGTTCGGCAAATGCATCCAATGTCATGTTTCCAGAAAGAAATATCATGTTTTCTCAGGTTTCTGGAGCTTTCTTCCTAGAAAACTCGAATGTGTGGAGGATTTGACTCCAGGTGGAACCAATTAGCGTTTGCCAGCTAAAAACAAAAACTTACATGCTAAAATGCATTCAAAACCGTAAAGTCCATAGAGAATGTCCAGAAAACACAAACACACACAGAGGCTGTAGCAAGATCTGGGATTGAGATAGCTACAAATCACCAGATAGTTTTGTTTTCATCCAGGAGTATCTGGACTAATTGTTGTGGATTTCGGGTGAAATTTAACCAAAAATCACCGTGAAAGTGGTTTTGGAGAAAAGCACAATCTTCCTGTTCGTTAAATGCATCCAATGTCATGTTTACAGAAAGAAATATCATGTTTTCTCAGGTTTCTGAAGGTTTCTTCCTCGAAAACTCGAATGTGTGGAGGATTTGACTCCAGGTGGAACCAATTAGCATTTGCCAGGTAGAAAACAAAAAGGGTCCTGCTAAAATGCATTCAAAACCGGAAAGTCCATAGAGAATGTCCAGAAAACACAAACACACCCAGAGACTGCAGGAAGATCTTGGATTGAGATAGCCACAACACACTAGATAGTTTTCTTTTCATCCAGAGAATCTGGACAAAATGTTGCAGTACCTGGGTGAAATTTAACCATAAAATCACCGTGAGAGTGGTTTTGGAGAAAAGCACAATCTTTCTGTTCAGCAAATTTATCCCATGTCATGTTTACAAATACAAATATCATGTTTTCTCAGGTTTCTGAAGCTTTCTTCCTAAAAAACTCGAATGTGTGGAGGATTTGACTCCAGGTGGAACCAATTAGCCTTTCGCAGCTGAAAACAAAAACTTACATGCTAAAATGCATTCAAAACCGGAAAGTCCATAGAGCATGTCCAGAAAACACAAGCAAACACAGAGGCTGTAGCAAGATCTGGGATTGAGATAGCCACAACACACCAGATAGTTTTGTTTTCATCCAGGAGTATCTGGACAAATTGTTGTGGATTTCGGGTGAAATTTAACCAAAAATCACCGTGAAAGTGGTTTTGGAGAAAATCACAATCTTTCTGTTCAGAAAATGAATCCAATGTTATGTTTACAAATACAAATATCATGTTTTCTCAGGTTTCTGAAGCTTTCTTCCTAGAAAACTCGAATGTGTGGAGGATTTGACTCCAGGTGGAACCAATTGGCATTTGCCAGGTAGAAAACAAAAAGGGTCCTGCTAAAATGCATTCAAAACCGTAAAGTCCATAGAGAATGTCCAGAAAACACAAACACACACAGAGGCTGCAGCAAGATCTGGGATTGAGATAGCCACAACACACCAGATAGTTTTCTTTTCATCCAGAGAAACTGGACAAAATGTTGTAGTATCCCGTTGAAATTTAACCAAAAATCACCGTGAAAGTGGTTTTGGAGAAAAGCACAATCTTCCTGTTCAGCAAATGAATCCAATGTCATGAATACAAATACAAATATCATGTTTTCTCAGGTTTCTGGAGCTTTCCTCCTAGAAAACTCGAATGTGTGGAGGATTTGACTCCAGGTGGAACCAATTAGCGTTTCGCAGCTAAAAACAAAAACTTACATGCTAAAATGCATTCAAAACCGTAAAGTCCATAGAGAATGTCCAGAAAACACAAACACACACAGAGGCTGTAGCAAGATCTGGGATTGAGATAGCTACAAATCAACAGATAGTTTTGTTTTCATCCAGGAGTATCTGGACAAATTTTTGTGGATTTTGGTTGAAATTTAACCAAAAATCACCGTGAAAGTGGTTTTGGATAAAAGCACAAGCTTTCTGTTCAGCAAATGCATCCAATGTCATGTTTACAAATACAAATATCATGTTTTCTCAGGTCTCTGGAGCTTTCTTCCTCGTAAACTCGAATGTGTGGAGGATTTGACTCCAGGTGGAACCAATTAGCGTTTGCCAGCTGAAAACAAATCTTACATGCTAAAATGCATTCAAAACTGTAAAGCCCATAGAGAATGTCCAGAAAACACAAACACACAGAGGCTGCAGGAAGATCTGGGATTGAGATAGCCACAACACACCAAATAGTTTTGTATTCATCCAGGAGTATCTGGAGAAATTGTTGTGGATTTCGGGTGAAATTTAACCAAAAATCACCGTGAAAGTGGTTTTGGAGAAAAGCACAATCTTCCTGTTCGGCAAATGCATCCAATGTCATGTTTACAAATACAAATATCATGTTTTCTCAGGTTTCTGAAGCTTTCTTCCTAGAAAACTCGAATGTGTGGCGTATTTGACTCCAGGTGGAACCAATTAGCATTTGCCAGGTAGAAAACAAAAAGGGTCCTGCTAAAATGCATTCAAAACCGTAAAGTCCATAGAGAATATCCAGAAAACACAAACACACACAGAGGCTGTAGCAAGATCTGGGATTGAGATAGCTACAAATCAACAGATAGTTTTGTTTTCATCCAGGAGTATCTGGACAAATGTTGTGGATTTCGGGTGAAATTTAACCAAAAATCACCGTGAAAGTGGTTTTGGAGAAAAGCACAATCTTCCTGTTCGGGAAATGCATCCAATGTCATGTTTACAAATACAAATATCATGTATTCTCAGGTTTCTGGAGCTTTCTTCCTAGAAAACTCAAATGTGTGGAGGATTTGACTCCAGGTGGAACCAATTAGCGTTTGCCAGCTGAAAACAAAAACTTACATGCTAAAATGCATTCAAAACCGTAAAGTCCATAGAGAATGTCCAGAAAACACAAACACACACAGAGGCTGTAGCAAGATCTGGGATTGAGATAGCCACAATATACCAGATAGATTTGTTTTCATCCAGAGTATCTGGACAAATTGTTGTGGATTTCGGGTGAAATTTAACCAAAAATCACCGTGAAAGTGGTTTTGGAGAAAAGCACAATCTTCCAGTTCGGCAAATGCATCCAATGTCATGTTTACAAATACAAATATCATGTTTTCTCAGGTTTCTGAAGGTTTCTTCCTCGAAAACTCGAATGTGTGGAGGATTTGACTCCAGGTTGAACCAATTAGCGTTTGCCAGGCAGAAAACAAAAAGGGTCCTGCTAAAATGCAATCAAAACCGTAAAGTCCATAGAGAATGTCCAGAAAACACAAACACACACAGAGTCTATAGCAAGATCTGGGATTGAGAGAAGCACAACACACCAGGTAGTTTTCTTTTCATCCAGAGAATCTGGACAAAATGTTGTAGTATCTGGGTGAAATTTAACCAAAAAATCACCGTGAAAGTGGTTTTGGAGAAAAGCACAATCTTCCTGTTCGGCAAATGCATCCAATGTCATGTTTCCAGAAAGAAATATCATGTTTTCTCAGGTTTCTGGAGCTTTCTTCCTAGAAAACTCGAATGTGTGGAGGATTTGACTCCAGGTGGAACCAATTAGCGTTTGCCAGCTAAAAACAAAAACTTACATGCTAAAATGCATTCAAAACCGTAAAGTCCATAGAGAATGTCCAGAAAACACAAACACACACAGAGGCTGTAGCAAGATCTGGGATTGAGATAGCCACAACACACCAGATAGTTTTCTTTTCATCCAGAGAAACTGGACAAAATGTTGTAGTATCCCGTTGAAATTTAACCAAAAATCACCGTGAAAGTGGTTTTGGAGAAAAGCACAATCTTCCTGTTCAGCAAATGAATCCAATGTCATGAATACAAATACAAATATCATGTTTTCTCAGGTTTCTGGAGCTTTCCTCCTAGAAAACTCGAATGTGTGGAGGATTTGACTCCAGGTGGAACCAATTAGCGTTTCGCAGCTAAAAACAAAAACTTACATGCTAAAATGCATTCAAAACCGTAAAGTCCATAGAGAATGTCCAGAAAACACAAACACACACAGAGGCTGTAGCAAGATCTGGGATTGAGATAGCTACAAATCAACAGATAGTTTTGTTTTCATCCAGGAGTATCTGGACAAATTTTTGTGGATTTTGGTTGAAATTTAACCAAAAATCACCGTGAAAGTGGTTTTGGATAAAAGCACAAGCTTTCTGTTCAGCAAATGCATCCAATGTCATGTTTACAAATACAAATATCATGTTTTCTCAGGTCTCTGGAGCTTTCTTCCTCGTAAACTCGAATGTGTGGAGGATTTGACTCCAGGTGGAACCAATTAGCGTTTGCCAGCTGAAAACAAATCTTACATGCTAAAATGCATTCAAAACTGTAAAGCCCATAGAGAATGTCCAGAAAACACAAACACACAGAGGCTGCAGGAAGATCTGGGATTGAGATAGCCACAACACACCAAATAGTTTTGTATTCATCCAGGAGTATCTGGAGAAATTGTTGTGGATTTCGGGTGAAATTTAACCAAAAATCACCGTGAAAGTGGTTTTGGAGAAAAGCACAATCTTCCTGTTCGGCAAATGCATCCAATGTCATGTTTACAAATACAAATATCATGTTTTCTCAGGTTTCTGAAGCTTTCTTCCTAGAAAACTCGAATGTGTGGCGTATTTGACTCCAGGTGGAACCAATTAGCATTTGCCAGCAGAAAACAAACAGGGTCCTGCTAAAATGCAATCAAAACCGTAAAGTCCATAGAGAATATCCAGAAAACACAAACACACACAGAGGCTGTAGCAAGATCTGGGATTGAGATAGCTACAAATCAACAGATAGTTTTGTTTTCATCCAGGAGTATCTGGACAAATGTTGTGGATTTCGGGTGAAATTTAACCAAAAATCACCGTGAAAGTGGTTTTGGAGAAAAGCACAAGCTTTCTGTTCAGCAAATGCATCCAATGTCATGTTTACAAATACAAATATCATGTATTCTCAGGTTTCTGGAGCTTTCTTCCTAGAAAACTCAAATGTGTGGAGGATTTGACTCCAGGTGGAACCAATTAGCGTTTGCCAGCTGAAAACAAAAACTTACATGCTAAAATGCATTCAAAACCGTAAAGTCCATAGAGAATGTCCAGAAAACACAAACACACACAGAGGCTGTAGCAAGATCTGGGATTGAGATAGCCACAATATACCAGATAGATTTGTTTTCATCCAGAGTATCTGGACAAATTGTTGTGGATTTCGGGTGAAATTTAACCAAAAATCACCGTGAAAGTGGTTTTGGAGAAAAGCACAAGCTTTCTGTTCAGCAAATGCATCCAATGTCATGTTTACAAATACAAATATCATGTATTCTCAGGTTTCTGGAGCTTTCTTCCTAGAAAACTCAAATGTGTGGAGGATTTGACTCCAGGTGGAACCAATTAGCGTTTGCCAGCTGAAAACAAAAACTTACATGCTAAAATGCATTCAAAACCGTAAAGTCCATAGAGAATGTCCAGAAAACACAAACACACACAGAGGCTGTAGCAAGATCTGGGATTGAGATAGCCACAATATACCAGATAGATTTGTTTTCATCCAGAGTATCTGGACAAATTGTTGTGGATTTCGGGTGAAATTTAACCAAAAATCACCGTGAAAGTGGTTTTGGAGAAAAGCACAATCTTCCAGTTCGGCAAATGCATCCAATGTCATGTTTACAAATACAAATATCATGTTTTCTCAGGTTTCTGAAGGTTTCTTCCTCGAAAACTCGAATGTGTGGAGGATTTGACTCCAGGTGGAACCAATTAGCATTTGCCAGGCAGAAAACAAAAAGGGTCCTGCTAAAATGCAATCAAAACCGTAAAGTCCATAGAGAATGTCCAGAAAACACAAACACACACAGAGTCTATAGCAAGATCTGGGATTGAGAGAAGCACAACACACCAGGTAGTTTTCTTTTCATCCAGAGAATCTGGACAAAATGTTGTAGTATCTGGGTGAAATTTAACCAAAAAATCACCGTGAAAGTGGTTTTGGAGAAAAGCACAATCTTCCTGTTCGGCAAATGCATCCAATGTCATGTTTCCAGAAAGAAATATCATGTTTTCTCAGGTTTCTGGAGCTTTCTTCCTAGAAAACTCGAATGTGTGGAGGATTTGACTCCAGGTGGAACCAATTAGCGTTTGCCAGCTAAAAACAAAAACTTACATGCTAAAATGCATTCAAAACCGTAAAGTCCATAGAGAATGTCCAGAAAACACAAACACACACAGAGGCTGTAGCAAGATCTGGGATTGAGATAGCCACAACACACCAGATAGTTTTCTTTTCATCCAGAGAAACTGGACAAAATGTTGTAGTATCCCGTTGAAATTTAACCAAAAATCACCGTGAAAGTGGTTTTGGAGAAAAGCACAATCTTCCTGTTCAGCAAATGAATCCAATGTCATGAATACAAATACAAATATCATGTTTTCTCAGGTTTCTGGAGCTTTCCTCCTAGAAAACTCGAATGTGTGGAGGATTTGACTCCAGGTGGAACCAATTAGCGTTTCGCAGCTAAAAACAAAAACTTACATGCTAAAATGCATTCAAAACCGTAAAGTCCATAGAGAATGTCCAGAAAACACAAACACACACAGAGGCTGTAGCAAGATCTGGGATTGAGATAGCTACAAATCACCAGATAGTTTTGTTTTCATCCAGGAGTATCTGGACAAATTTTTGTGGATTTTGGTTGAAATTTAACCAAAAATCACCGTGAAAGTGGTTTTGGAGAAAAGCACAATCTTCCTGTTCGTTAAATGCATCCAATGTCATGTTTACAGAAAGAAATATCATGTTTTCTCAGGTTTCTGAAGGTTTCTTCCTCGAAAACTCGAATGTGTGGAGGATTTGACTCCAGGTGGAACCAATTAGCATTTGCCAGGTAGAAAACAAAAAGGGTCCTGCTAAAATGCATTCAAAACCGGAAAGTCCATAGAGAATGTCCAGAAAACACAAACACACCCAGAGACTGCAGGAAGATCTGGGATTGAGATAGCCACAACACACTAGATAGTTTTCTTTTCATCCAGAGAATCTGGACAAAATGTTGCAGTACCTGGGTGAAATTTAACCATAAAATCACCGTGAGAGTGGTTTTGGAGAAAAGCACAATCTTTCTGTTCAGCAAATTTATCCCATGTCATGTTTACAAATACAAATATCATGTTTTCTCAGGTTTCTGAAGCTTTCTTCCTAAAAAACTCGAATGTGTGGAGGATTTGACTCCAGGTGGAACCAATTAGCCTTTCGCAGCTGAAAACAAAAACTTACATGCTAAAATGCATTCAAAACCGGAAAGTCCATAGAGCATGTCCAGAAAACACAAGCAAACACAGAGGCTGTAGCAAGATCTGGGATTGAGATAGCCACAACACACCAGATAGTTTTGTTTTCATCCAGGAGTATCTGGACAAATTGTTGTGGATTTCGGGTGAAATTTAACCAAAAATCACCGTGAAAGTGGTTTTGGAGAAAAGCACAATCTTCCTGTTCGGCAAATGCATCCAATGTCATGTTTACAAATACAAATATCATGTTTTCTCAGGTTTCTGAAGCTTTCTTCCTAGAAAACTCGAATGTGTGGCGTATTTGACTCCAGGTGGAACCAATTAGCATTTGCCAGGTAGAAAACAAAAAGGGTCCTGCTAAAATGCATTCAAAACCGTAAAGTCCATAGAGAATATCCAGAAAACACAAACACACACAGAGGCTGTAGCAAGATCTGGGATTGAGATAGCTACAAATCAACAGATAGTTTTGTTTTCATCCAGGAGTATCTGGACAAATGTTGTGGATTTCGGGTGAAATTTAACCAAAAATCACCGTGAAAGTGGTTTTGGAGAAAAGCACAATCTTCCTGTTCGGGAAATGCATCCAATGTCATGTTTACAAATACAAATATCATGTATTCTCAGGTTTCTGGAGCTTTCTTCCTAGAAAACTCAAATGTGTGGAGGATTTGACTCCAGGTGGAACCAATTAGCGTTTGCCAGCTGAAAACAAAAACTTACATGCTAAAATGCATTCAAAACCGTAAAGTCCATAGAGAATGTCCAGAAAACACAAACACACACAGAGGCTGTAGCAAGATCTGGGATTGAGATAGCCACAATATACCAGATAGATTTGTTTTCATCCAGAGTATCTGGACAAATTGTTGTGGATTTCGGGTGAAATTTAACCAAAAATCACCGTGAAAGTGGTTTTGGAGAAAAGCACAATCTTCCTGTTCGGCAAATGCATCCAATGTCATGTTTACAGAAAGAAATATCATGTTTACTCAGGTTTCTGAAGCTTTCTTCCTAGAAAACTCGAATGTGTGGAGTATTTGACTCCAGGTGGAACCAATTAGCTTTTGGCAGCTAAAAACAAAAACTTACATGCTAAAATGCCATCAAAACCTTAAAGTCCATAGAGAATGTCCAGAAAACTCAAACAAACCAAGAGGCTGTAGCAAGATCTGGGATTGAGATAGCCACAACACACCAGATAGTTTTGTTTGCATCCAGGAGTATCCAGACTAATTGTTGTGGATTTCCGGTGAAATTTAACCAAAAATCACCGTGAAAGTGGTTTTGGAGAAAATCACAATCTTCCTGTTTGGAAAATGCATCCAATGTCATGTTTACAAATACAAATATCATGTTTTCTCAGGTTTCTGAAGCTTTCTTCCTAGAAAACTCAAATGTGTGGAGTATTTGACTCCAGGTGGAACCAATTAGCGTTTGCCAGCAGAAAACAAACAGGGTCCTGCTAAAATGCAATCAAAACCTTAAAGTCCATAGAGAATATCCAGAAAACACAAACACACACAGAGGCTGTAGCAAGATCTGTGATTTACATAGCGACAAATCACCAGATAGTTTTTGGTTTTCATCCAGGAGTATCTGGACAAATTGTTGTGGATTTCAGGTGAAATTTAACCAAAAATCACCGTGAAAGCAGTTTTGGAGAAAAGCACAATCTTCCTGTTCGGCAAATGCATCCAATGTCATGTTTACAGAAAGAAATATCATGTTTTCTCAGGTTTCTGAAGCTTTCTTCCTAGAAAACTCGAATGTGTGGAGTATTTGACTCCAGGTGGAACCAATTAGCTTTTGGCAGCTAAAAACAAAAACTTACATGCTAAAATGCATTCAAAACCTTAAAGTCCATAGAGAATGTCCAGAAAACACAAACACACACAGAGGCTGTAGCAAGATCTGGGATTGAGATAGCCACAACACACCAGATAGTTTTCTTTTCATCCAGGAGTATCTGGACAAATTGTTGTGTATTTTGGGTGAAATTTAACGAAAAATCACCGTGAAAGTGGTTTTGGAGAAATCACAATCTTCCTGTTCGGCAAATGCATCGAATGTCATATATACAAATACAAATATCATGTTTTCTCAGGTTTCTGAAGCTTTCTTCCTAGAAAACTCGAATGTGTGGAGTATTTGACTCCAGGTAACCAATCAGCGTTTGCCAGCAGAAAACAAAAAGGGACCTGCTAAAATGCATTCAAAACCTTAAAGTCCATAGAGAATATCCAGAAAACACAAACACACACAGAGGCTGTAGCAAGATCTGGGATTGAGATAGCTACAAATCACCAGATAGTTTTGTTTTAATCATAAGTATCTGGACAAATTGTTGTGGATTTCGGGTGAAATTTAACCAAAAATCACCGTGAATGTGGTTTTGGAGAAGATCACAATCTTCCTGTTTGGCAAATGCATCCAATGTCATGTTTACAGAAAGAAATATCATGTTTTCTCAGGTTTCTGAAGCTTTCTTCCTAGAAAACTCGAATGTGTGGAGTATTTGACTCCAGGTGGAACCAATTAGCTTTTGGCAGCTAAAAACAAAAACTTACATGCTAAATGCAATCAAAACCTTAAAGTCCATAGAGAATGTCCAGAAAACACAAACAGACACAGAGGCTGTAGCAAGATCTGGGATTGAGATAGCTACAAATCACCAGATAGTTTTGTTTTCATCCAGGAGTATCTGGACAAATTGTTGTGGATTTCGGATGAAATTTAACCAAAAATCTCCGTGAAAGTGGTTTTGGAGAAAAGCACAATCATCCGGTTCAGGAAATGTATCCAATGTCATGTTTACAAATAAAAATATCATGTTTTCTCAGGTTTCTGAAGCTTTCTTCCTAGAAAACTCGAATGTGTGGAGGATTTGACTCCAGGTGGAACCAATTAGCGTTCGGCAGCAGAAAACAAAATGGGTCCTGCTAAAATGCATTCAAAACCTTAAAGTCCATAGAGAATATCCAGAAAACACAAACACACACAGAGGCTGTAGCAAGATCTGGGATTGACATAGCTACAAATCACCAGATAGTTTTGTTTTCATCCAGGAGTATCTGGACAAATTGTTGTGGATTTCCGGTGAAATTTAACCAAAAATCACCGTGAAAGTGGTTTTGGAGAAAAGCACAATCTTCCTGTTCGGCAAATGCATCCAATGTCATGTTTACAGAAAGAAATATCATGTTTACTCAGGTTTCTGAAGCTTTCTTCCTAGAAAACTCGAATGTGTGGAGTATTTGACTCCAGGTGGAACCAATTAGCTTTTTTCAGCTAAAAACAAAAACTTACATGCTAAAATGCCATCAAAACCTTAAAGTCCATAGAGAATGTCCAGAAAACTCAAACAAACCAAGAGGCTGTAGCAAGATCTGGGATTGAGATAGCCACAACACACCAGATAGTTTTGTTTGCATCCAGGAGTATCCAGACTAATTGTTGTGGATTTCCGGTGAAATTTAACCAAAAATCACCGTGAAAGTGGTTTTGGAGAAAATCACAATCTCCCTTTCAGAAAATGCATCCAATGTCATATTTACAAATACAAATATCATGTTTTCTCAGGTTTCTGAAGCTTTCTTCCTAGAAAACTCGAATGTGTGGAGTATTTGACTCCAGGTGGAACCAATTAGCTTTTGGCAGCTAAAAACAAAAACTTACATGCTAAAATGCATTCAAAACCTTAAAGTCCATAGAGAATGTCCAGAAAACACAAACACACACAGAGGCTGTAGCAAGATCTGGGATTGAGATAGCCACAACACACCAGATAGTTTTCTTTTCATCCAGGAGTATCTGGACAAATTGTTGTGTATTTTGGGTGAAATTTAACGAAAAATCACCGTGAAAGTGGTTTTGGAGAAATCACAATCTTCCTGTTCGGCAAATGCATCGAATGTCATATATACAAATACAAATATCATGTTTTCTCAGGTTTCTGAAGCTTTCTTCCTAGAAAACTCGAATGTGTGGAGTATTTGACTCCAGGTAACCAATCAGCGTTTGCCAGCAGAAAACAAAAAGGGACCTGCTAAAATGCATTCAAAACCTTAAAGTCCATAGAGAATATCCAGAAAACACAAACACACACAGAGGCTGTAGCAAGATCTGGGATTGAGATAGCCACAACACACCAGATCGTTTTGTTTTCATCCAGGAGTATCTGGACAAATTGTTGTGGATTTCGGGTGAAATTTAACCAAAAATCACCGTGAAAGTGGTTTTGGAGAAAAGCACAATCATCCGGTTCAGGAAATGTATCCAATGTCATGTTTACAAATAAAAATATCATGTTTTCTCAGGTTTCTGAAGCTTTCTTCCTAGAAAACTCGAATGTGTGGAGGATTTGACTCCAGGTGGAACCAATTAGCGTTCGGCAGCAGAAAACAAAATGGGTCCTGCTAAAATGCATTCAAAACCTTAAAGTCCATAGAGAATATCCAGAAAACACAAACACACACAGAGGCTGTAGCAAGATCTGTGATTGACATAGCTACAAATCACCAGATAGTTTTGTTTTCATCCAGGAGTATCTGGACAAATTGTTGTGGATTTCGGGTGAAATTTAACCAAAAATCACCGTGAAAGTGGTTTTGGAGAAAAGCACAATCTTCCTGTTCGGCAAATGCATCCAATGTCATGTTTACGAATAAAAATATCATATTTTCTCAGGTTTCTGAAGCTTTCTTCCTAAAAAACTCGAATGTGTGGAGTATTTGACTCCAGGTGGAAGCAATTAGCGTTTGGCAGCTAAAAACAAAAACTTACATGCTAAAATGCATTCAAAACCTTAAAGTCCATAGAGAATGTCCAGAAAACACAAACACACACAGAGGCTGTAGCAAGATCTGGGATTGAGATAGCCACAACACACCAGATAGTTTTCTTTTCATCCAGGAGTATCTGGACAAATTGTTGTGTATTTTGGGTGAAATTTAACGAAAAATCACCGTGAAAGTGGTTTTGGAGAAATCACAATCTTCCTGTTCGGCAAATGCATCGAATGTCATGTTTACAAATACAAATATCATGTTTTCTCAGGTCTCTGGAGCTTTCTTCCTAGAAAACTCGAATGTGTGGAGTATTTGATTCCAGGTAACCAATCAGCGTTTGCCAGCAGAAAACAAAAAGGGACCTGCTAAAATGCATTCAAAACCTTAAAGTCCATAGAGAATATCCAGAAAACACAAACACACACAGAGGCTGTAGCAAGATCTGGGATTGAGATAGCTACAAATCACCAGATAGTTTTGTTTTATTCATAAGTATCTGGACAAATTGTTGTGGATTTCGGGTGAAATTTAACCAAAAATCACCGTGAAAGCAGTTTTGGAGAAAAGCACAATCTTCCTGTTTGGCAAATGCATCCAATGTCATGTTTACAGAAAGAAATATCATGTTTTCTCAGGTTTCTGAAGCTTTCTTCCTAGAAAACTCGAATGTGTGGAGTATTTGACTCCAGGTGGAACCAATTAGCTTTTGGCAGCTAAAAACAAAAACTTACATGCTAAAATGCCATCAAAACCTTAAAGTCCATAGAGAATGTCCAGAAAACACAAAGACACACAGAGGCTGTAGCAAGATCTGGGATTGAGATAGCCACAACACACCAGATAGTTTTCTTTTCATCCAGGAGTATCTGGACAAATTGTTGTGTATTTTGGGTGAAATTTAACGAAAAATCACCGTGAAAGTGGTTTTGGAGAAATCACAATCTTCCTGTTCGGCAAATGCATCGAATGTCTTATATACAAATACAAATATCATGTTTTCTCAGGTTTCTGAAGCTTTCTTCCTAGAAAACTCGAATGTGTGGAGGATTTGACTCCAGGTAACCAATCAGCGTTTGCCAGCAGAAAACAAAAAGGGACCTGCTAAAATGCATTCAAAACCTTAAAGTCCATAGAGAATATCCAGAAAACACAAACACACACAGAGGCTGTAGCAAGATCTGGGATTGAGATAGCCACAACACACCAGATCGTTTTGTTTTCATCCAGGAGTATCTGGACAAATTGTTGTGGATTTCGGATGAAATTTAACCAAAAATCTCCGTGAAAGTGGTTTTGGAGAAAAGCACAATCATCCGGTTCAGGAAATGTATCCAATGTCATGTTTACAAATAAAAATATCATGTTTTCTCAGGTTTCTGAAGCTTTCTTCCTAGAAAACTCGAATGTGTGGAGGATTTGACTCCAGGTGGAACCAATTAGCGTTCGCCAGCAGAAAACAAAATGGGTCCTGCTAAAATGCATTCAAAACCTTAAAGTCCATAGAGAATATCCAGAAAACACAAACACACACAGAGGCTGTAGCAAGATCTGTGATTGACATAGCTACAAATCACCAGATAGTTTTGTTTTCATCCAGGAGTATCTGGACAAATTGTTGTGGATTTCGGGTGAAATTTAACCAAAAATCACCGTGAAAGTGGTTTTGGAGAAAAGCACAATCTTCCTGTTCGGCAAATGCATCCAATGTCATGTTTACGAATAAAAATATCATATTTTCTCAGGTTTCTGAAGCTTTCTTCCTAAAAAACTCGAATGTGTGGAGTATTTGACTCCAGGTGGAAGCAATTAGCGTTTGGCAGCTAAAAACAAAAACTTACATGCTAAAATGCATTCAAAACCTTAAAGTCCATAGAGAATGTCCAGAAAACTCAAACAAACCAAGAGGCTGTAGCAAGATCTGGGATTGAGATAGCCACAACACACCAGATAGTTTTGTTTGCATCCAGGAGTATCCAGACTAATTGTTGTGGATTTCCGGTGTAATTTAACCAAAAATCACCGTGAAAGTAGTTTTGGAGAAAATCACAATCTTCCTGTTCTGCAAATGCATCCAATGTCATGTTGACAGAAAGAAATATCATGTTTTCTCAGGTTTCTGAAGCTTTCTTCCTAGAAAACTCGAATGTGTGGAGTATTTGACTCCAGGTGGAACCAATTAGCGTTTGCCAGCAGAAAACAAAAAGGGTCCTGCTAAAATGCATTCAAAACCTTAAAGTCCATAGAGAATATCCAGAAAACAGAAACACACACAGAGGCTGTAGCAAGATCTGGGATTGAGATAGCCACAACACACCAGATAGTTTTGTTTTCATACAGGAGTATCTGGACAAATTGTTGTGGATTTCGGGTGAAATTTAACCAAAAATCACCGTGAAAGTGGTTTTGGAGGAAATCACAATGTTCCTGTTTGGCAAATGCATTCAATGTCATGTTTACAGAAAGAAATATCATGTTTTCTCAGGTTTCTGAAGCTTTCTTCCTAGAAAACTCGAACGTGTGGAGTATTTGACTCCAGGTGGAACCAATTAGCTTTTTTCAGCTAAAAACAAAAACTTACATGCTAAAATTCATTCAAAACCTTAAAGTCCATAGAGAATGTCCAGAAAACACAAACACACACAGAGGCTGTAGCAAGATCTGGGATTGAGATAGCCACAACACACCAGATCGTTTTGTTTTCATCCAGGAGTATCTGGACAAATTGTTGTGTATTTCGGGTGAAATTTAACCAAAAATCACCGCGAAAGTGGTTTTGGAGAATAGCACAATGTTCCTGTTCCGCAAATGCATCCAATGTCATGTTTACAAATACAAATATCATGTTTTCTCAGGTTTCTGAAGCTTTCTTCCTAGAAAACTCGAATGTGTGGAGTATTTGACTCCAGGTGGAACCAATTAGCTTTTGGCAGCTAAAAACAAAAACTTACATGCTAAAATGCATTCAAAACCTTAAAGTCCATAGAGAATGTCCAGAAAACACAAACACACACAGAGGCTGTAGCAAGATCTGGGATTGAGATAGCCACAACACACCAGATAGTTTTCTTTTCATCCAGGAGTATCTGGACAAATTGTTGTGTATTTTGGGTGAAATTTAACGAAAAATCACCGTGAAAGTGGTTTTGGAGAAATCACAATCTTCCTGTTCGGCAAATGCATCGAATGTCATGTATACAAATACAAATATCATGTTTTCTCAGGTCTCTGGAGCTTTCTTCCTAGAAAACTCGAATGTGTGGAGTATTTGATTCCAGGTAACCAATCAGCGTTTGCCAGCAGAAAACAAAAAGGGACCTGCTAAAATGCATTCAAAACCTTAAAGTCCATAGAGAATATCCAGAAAACACAAACACACACAGAGGCTGTAGCAAGATCTGGGATTGAGATAGCTACAAATCACCAGATAGTTTTGTTTTATTCATAAGTATCTGGACAAATTGTTGTGGATTTCGGGTGAAATTTAACCAAAAATCACCGTGAAAGCAGTTTTGGAGAAAAGCACAATCTTCCTGTTTGGCAAATGCATCCAATGTCATGTTTACAGAAAGAAATATCATGTTTTCTCAGGTTTCTGAAGCTTTCTTCCTAGAAAACTCGAATGTGTGGAGTATTTGACTCCAGGTGGAACCAATTAGCTTTTGGCAGCTAAAAACAAAAACTTACATGCTAAAATGCCATCAAAACCTTAAAGTCCATAGAGAATGTCCAGAAAACACAAAGACACACAGAGGCTGTAGCAAGATCTGGGATTGAGATAGCCACAACACACCAGATAGTTTTCTTTTCATCCAGGAGTATCTGGACAAATTGTTGTGTATTTTGGGTGAAATTTAACGAAAAATCACCGTGAAAGTGGTTTTGGAGAAATCACAATCTTCCTGTTCGGCAAATGCATCGAATGTCTTATATACAAATACAAATATCATGTTTTCTCAGGTTTCTGAAGCTTTCTTCCTAGAAAACTCGAATGTGTGGAGGATTTGACTCCAGGTAACCAATCAGCGTTTGCCAGCAGAAAACAAAAAGGGACCTGCTAAAATGCATTCAAAACCTTAAAGTCCATAGAGAATATCCAGAAAACACAAACACACACAGAGGCTGTAGCAAGATCTGGGATTGAGATAGCCACAACACACCAGATCGTTTTGTTTTCATCCAGGAGTATCTGGACAAATTGTTGTGGATTTCGGATGAAATTTAACCAAAAATCTCCGTGAAAGTGGTTTTGGAGAAAAGCACAATCATCCGGTTCAGGAAATGTATCCAATGTCATGTTTACAAATAAAAATATCATGTTTTCTCAGGTTTCTGAAGCTTTCTTCCTAGAAAACTCGAATGTGTGGAGGATTTGACTCCAGGTGGAACCAATTAGCGTTCGCCAGCAGAAAACAAAATGGGTCCTGCTAAAATGCATTCAAAACCTTAAAGTCCATAGAGAATATCCAGAAAACACAAACACACACAGAGGCTGTAGCAAGATCTGTGATTGACATAGCTACAAATCACCAGATAGTTTTGTTTTCATCCAGGAGTATCTGGACAAATTGTTGTGGATTTCGGGTGAAATTTAACCAAAAATCACCGTGAAAGTGGTTTTGGAGAAAAGCACAATCTTCCTGTTCGGCAAATGCATCCAATGTCATGTTTACGAATAAAAATATCATATTTTCTCAGGTTTCTGAAGCTTTCTTCCTAAAAAACTCGAATGTGTGGAGTATTTGACTCCAGGTGGAAGCAATTAGCGTTTGGCAGCTAAAAACAAAAACTTACATGCTAAAATGCATTCAAAACCTTAAAGTCCATAGAGAATGTCCAGAAAACTCAAACAAACCAAGAGGCTGTAGCAAGATCTGGGATTGAGATAGCCACAACACACCAGATAGTTTTGTTTGCATCCAGGAGTATCCAGACTAATTGTTGTGGATTTCCGGTGTAATTTAACCAAAAATCACCGTGAAAGTAGTTTTGGAGAAAATCACAATCTTCCTGTTCTGCAAATGCATCCAATGTCATGTTGACAGAAAGAAATATCATGTTTTCTCAGGTTTCTGAAGCTTTCTTCCTAGAAAACTCGAATGTGTGGAGTATTTGACTCCAGGTGGAACCAATTAGCGTTTGCCAGCAGAAAACAAAAAGGGTCCTGCTAAAATGCATTCAAAACCTTAAAGTCCATAGAGAATATCCAGAAAACAGAAACACACACAGAGGCTGTAGCAAGATCTGGGATTGAGATAGCCACAACACACCAGATAGTTTTGTTTTCATACAGGAGTATCTGGACAAATTGTTGTGGATTTCGGGTGAAATTTAACCAAAAATCACCGTGAAAGTGGTTTTGGAGGAAATCACAATGTTCCTGTTTGGCAAATGCATTCAATGTCATGTTTACAGAAAGAAATATCATGTTTTCTCAGGTTTCTGAAGCTTTCTTCCTAGAAAACTCGAACGTGTGGAGTATTTGACTCCAGGTGGAACCAATTAGCTTTTTTCAGCTAAAAACAAAAACTTACATGCTAAAATTCATTCAAAACCTTAAAGTCCATAGAGAATGTCCAGAAAACACAAACACACACAGAGGCTGTAGCAAGATCTGGGATTGAGATAGCCACAACACACCAGATCGTTTTGTTTTCATCCAGGAGTATCTGGACAAATTGTTGTGTATTTCGGGTGAAATTTAACCAAAAATCACCGCGAAAGTGGTTTTGGAGAATAGCACAATGTTCCTGTTCCGCAAATGCATCCAATGTCATGTTTACAAATACAAATATCATGTTTTCTCAGGTTTCTGAAGCTTTCTTCCTAGAAAACTCGAATGTGTGGAGTATTTGACTCCAGGTGGAACCAATTAGCTTTTGGCAGCTAAAAACAAAAACTTACATGCTAAAATGCATTCAAAACCTTAAAGTCCATAGAGAATGTCCAGAAAACACAAACACACACAGAGGCTGTAGCAAGATCTGGGATTGAGATAGCCACAACACACCAGATAGTTTTCTTTTCATCCAGGAGTATCTGGACAAATTGTTGTGTATTTTGGGTGAAATTTAACGAAAAATCACCGTGAAAGTGGTTTTGGAGAAATCACAATCTTCCTGTTCGGCAAATGCATCGAATGTCATGTATACAAATACAAATATCATGTTTTCTCAGGTCTCTGGAGCTTTCTTCCTAGAAAACTCGAATGTGTGGAGTATTTGATTCCAGGTAACCAATCAGCGTTTGCCAGCAGAAAACAAAAAGGGACCTGCTAAAATGCATTCAAAACCTTAAAGTCCATAGAGAATATCCAGAAAACACAAACACACACAGAGGCTGTAGCAAGATCTGGGATTGAGATAGCTACAAATCACCAGATAGTTTTGTTTTATTCATAAGTATCTGGACAAATTGTTGTGGATTTCGGGTGAAATTTAACCAAAAATCACCGTGAAAGCAGTTTTGGAGAAAAGCACAATCTTCCTGTTTGGCAAATGCATCCAATGTCATGTTTACAGAAAGAAATATCATGTTTTCTCAGGTTTCTGAAGCTTTCTTCCTAGAAAACTCGAATGTGTGGAGTATTTGACTCCAGGTGGAACCAATTAGCTTTTGGCAGCTAAAAACAAAAACTTACATGCTAAAATGCCATCAAAACCTTAAAGTCCATAGAGAATGTCCAGAAAACACAAACACACACAGAGGCTGTAGCAAGATCTGGGATTGAGATAGCCACAACACACCAGATAGTTTTCTTTTCATCCAGGAGTATCTGGACAAATTGTTGTGTATTTTGGGTGAAATTTAACGAAAAATCACCGTGAAAGTGGTTTTGGAGAAATCACAATCTTCCTGTTCGGCAAATGCATCGAATGTCATATATACAAATACAAATATCATGTTTTCTCAGGTTTCTGAAGCTTTCTTCCTAGAAAACTCGAATGTGTGGAGGATTTGACTCCAGGTAACCAATCAGCGTTTGCCAGCAGAAAACAAAAAGGGACCTGCTAAAATGCATTCAAAACCTTAAAGTCCATAGAGAATATCCAGAAAACACAAACACACACAGAGGCTGTAGCAAGATCTGTGATTGACATAGCTACAAATCACCAGATAGTTTTGTTTTCATCCAGGAGTATCTGGACAAATTGTTGTGGATTTCGGGTGAAATTTAACCAAAAATCACCGTGAAAGTGGTTTTGGAGAAAAGCACAATCTTCCTGTTCGGCAAATGCATCCAATGTCATGTTTACGAATAAAAATATCATATTTTCTCAGGTTTCTGAAGCTTTCTTCCTAAAAAACTCGAATGTGTGGAGTATTTGACTCCAGGTGGAAGCAATTAGCGTTTGGCAGCTAAAAACAAAAACTTACATGCTAAAATGCATTCAAAACCTTAAAGTCCATAGAGAATGTCCAGAAAACTCAAACAAACCAAGAGGCTGTAGCAAGATCTGGGATTGAGATAGCCACAACACACCAGATCGTTTTGTTTGCATCCAGGAGTATCCAGACTAATTGTTGTGGATTTCCGGTGTAATTTAACCAAAAATCACCGTGAAAGTGGTTTTGGAGAAAATCACAATCTTCCTGTTCGGAAAATGCATCCAATGTCATGTTTACAAATACAAATATCATGTTTTCTCAGGTTTCCGAAGCTTTCTTCCTAGAAAACTCAAATGTGTGGAGTATTTGACACCAGGTGGAACCAATTAGCGTTTGCCAGCAGAAAACAAACAGGGTCCTGCTAAAATGCAATCAAAACCTTAAAGTCCATAGAGAATATTCAGAAAACACAAACACACACAGAGGCTGTAGCAAGATCTGGGATTGAGATAGCTACAAATCACCAGATAGCTTTTGGTTTTCATCCAGGAGTATTTGGACAAATTGTTGTGGATTTTGTGTGAAATTTAACCAAAAATCACCGTGAAAGTGGTTTTGGAGAAAAGCACAATCTTCCTGTTCGGCAAATGCATCCAATGTCATGTTGACAGAAAGAAATATCATGTTTTCTCAGGTTTCTGAAGCTTTCTTCCTAGAAATCTCGAATGTGTGGCGTATTTGACTCCAGGTGGAACCAATTAGCTTTTGGCAGTTGAAAACAAAAACTTACATGCTAAAATGCATTCAAAACCTTAAAGTCCATAGAGAATGTCCAGAAAACACAAACACACACAGAGGCTGTAGCAAGATCTGGGATTGAGATAGCCACAACACACCAGATAGTTTTGTTTTCATCCAGGAGTATCTGGACAAATTGTTGTGGATTTCGGGTGAAATTTAACCAAAAATCACCGTGAAAGTAGTTTTGGAGAAAATCACAATCTTCCTGTTCTGCAAATGCATCCAATGTCATGTTGACAGAAAGAAATATCATGTTTTCTCAGGTTTCTGAAGCTTTCTTCCTAGAAAACTCGAATGTGTGGAGTATTTGACTCCAGGTGGAACCAATTAGCGTTTGCCAGCAGAAAACAAAAAGGGTCCTGCTAAAATGCATTCAAAACCTTAAAGTCCATAGAGAATATCCAGAAAACACAAACACACACAGAGGCTGTAGCAAGATCTGGGATTGAGATAGCCACAACACACCAGATAGTTTTGTTTTCATACAGGAGTATCTGGACAAATTGTTGTGGATTTCGGGTGAAATTTAACCAAAAATCACCGTGAAAGTGGTTTTGGAGGAAATCACAATGTTCCTGTTTGGCAAATGCATTCAATGTCATGTTTACAGAAAGAAATATCATGTTTTCTCAGGTTTCTGAAGCTTTCTTCCTAGAAAACTCGAACGTGTGGAGTATTTGACTCCAGGTGGAACCAATTAGCTTTTTTCAGCTAAAAACAAAAACTTACATGCTAAAATTCATTCAAAACCTTAAAGTCCATAGAGAATGTCCAGAAAACACAAACACACACAGAGGCTGTAGCAAGATCTGGGATTGAGATAGCCACAACACACCAGATCGTTTTGTTTTCATCCAGGAGTATCTGGACAAATTGTTGTGTATTTCGGGTGAAATTTAACCAAAAATCACCGCGAAAGTGGTTTTGGAGAATAGCACAATGTTCCTGTTCCGCAAATGCATCCAATGTCATGTTTACAAATACAAATATCATGTTTTCTCAGGTTTCTGAAGCTTTCTTCCTAGAAAACTCGAATGTGTGGAGTATTTGACTCCAGGTGGAACCAATTAGCTTTTGGCAGCTAAAAACAAAAACTTACATGCTAAAATGCATTCAAAACCTTAAAGTCCATAGAGAATGTCCAGAAAACACAAACACACACAGAGGCTGTAGCAAGATCTGGGATTGAGATAGCCACAACACACCAGATAGTTTTCTTTTCATCCAGGAGTATCTGGACAAATTGTTGTGTATTTTGGGTGAAATTTAACGAAAAATCACCGTGAAAGTGGTTTTGGAGAAATCACAATCTTCCTGTTCGGCAAATGCATCGAATGTCATGTATACAAATACAAATATCATGTTTTCTCAGGTCTCTGGAGCTTTCTTCCTAGAAAACTCGAATGTGTGGAGTATTTGATTCCAGGTAACCAATCAGCGTTTGCCAGCAGAAAACAAAAAGGGACCTGCTAAAATGCATTCAAAACCTTAAAGTCCATAGAGAATATCCAGAAAACACAAACACACACAGAGGCTGTAGCAAGATCTGGGATTGAGATAGCTACAAATCACCAGATAGTTTTGTTTTATTCATAAGTATCTGGACAAATTGTTGTGGATTTCGGGTGAAATTTAACCAAAAATCACCGTGAAAGCAGTTTTGGAGAAAAGCACAATCTTCCTGTTTGGCAAATGCATCCAATGTCATGTTTACAGAAAGAAATATCATGTTTTCTCAGGTTTCTGAAGCTTTCTTCCTAGAAAACTCGAATGTGTGGAGTATTTGACTCCAGGTGGAACCAATTAGCTTTTGGCAGCTAAAAACAAAAACTTACATGCTAAAATGCCATCAAAACCTTAAAGTCCATAGAGAATGTCCAGAAAACACAAACACACACAGAGGCTGTAGCAAGATCTGGGATTGAGATAGCCACAACACACCAGATAGTTTTCTTTTCATCCAGGAGTATCTGGACAAATTGTTGTGTATTTTGGGTGAAATTTAACGAAAAATCACCGTGAAAGTGGTTTTGGAGAAATCACAATCTTCCTGTTCGGCAAATGCATCGAATGTCATATATACAAATACAAATATCATGTTTTCTCAGGTTTCTGAAGCTTTCTTCCTAGAAAACTCGAATGTGTGGAGGATTTGACTCCAGGTAACCAATCAGCGTTTGCCAGCAGAAAACAAAAAGGGACCTGCTAAAATGCATTCAAAACCTTAAAGTCCATAGAGAATATCCAGAAAACACAAACACACACAGAGGCTGTAGCAAGATCTGGGATTGAGATAGCCACAACACACCAGATCGTTTTGTTTTCATCCAGGAGTATCTGGACAAATTGTTGTGGATTTCGGATGAAATTTAACCAAAAATCTCCGTGAAAGTGGTTTTGGAGAAAAGCACAATCATCCGGTTCAGGAAATGTATCCAATGTCATGTTTACAAATAAAAATATCATGTTTTCTCAGGTTTCTGAAGCTTTCTTCCTAGAAAACTCGAATGTGTGGAGGATTTGACTCCAGGTGGAACCAATTAGCGTTCGCCAGCAGAAAACAAAATGGGTCCTGCTAAAATGCATTCAAAACCTTAAAGTCCATAGAGAATATCCAGAAAACACAAACACACACAGAGGCTGTAGCAAGATCTGTGATTGACATAGCTACAAATCACCAGATAGTTTTGTTTTCATCCAGGAGTATCTGGACAAATTGTTGTGGATTTCGGGTGAAATTTAACCAAAAATCACCGTGAAAGTGGTTTTGGAGAAAAGCACAATCTTCCTGTTCGGCAAATGCATCCAATGTCATGTTTACGAATAAAAATATCATATTTTCTCAGGTTTCTGAAGCTTTCTTCCTAAAAAACTCGAATGTGTGGAGTATTTGACTCCAGGTGGAAGCAATTAGCGTTTGGCAGCTAAAAACAAAAACTTACATGCTAAAATGCATTCAAAACCTTAAAGTCCATAGAGAATGTCCAGAAAACTCAAACAAACCAAGAGGCTGTAGCAAGATCTGGGATTGAGATAGCCACAACACACCAGATAGTTTTGTTTGCATCCAGGAGTATCCAGACTAATTGTTGTGGATTTCCGGTGTAATTTAACCAAAAATCACCGTGAAAGTGGTTTTGGAGAAAATCACAATCTTCCTGTTCGGAAAATGCATCCAATGTCATGTTTACAAATACAAATATCATGTTTTCTCAGGTTTCCGAAGCTTTCTTCCTAGAAAACTCAAATGTGTGGAGTATTTGACACCAGGTGGAACCAATTAGCGTTTGCCAGCAGAAAACAAACAGGGTCCTGCTAAAATGCAATCAAAACCTTAAAGTCCATAGAGAATATTCAGAAAACACAAACACACACAGAGGCTGTAGCAAGATCTGGGATTGAGATAGCTACAAATCACCAGATAGCTTTTGGTTTTCATCCAGGAGTATTTGGACAAATTGTTGTGGATTTTGTGTGAAATTTAACCAAAAATCACCGTGAAAGTGGTTTTGGAGAAAAGCACAATCTTCCTGTTCGGCAAATGCATCCAATGTCATGTTGACAGAAAGAAATATCATGTTTTCTCAGGTTTCTGAAGCTTTCTTCCTAGAAATCTCGAATGTGTGGCGTATTTGACTCCAGGTGGAACCAATTAGCTTTTGGCAGTTGAAAACAAAAACTTACATGCTAAAATGCATTCAAAACCTTAAAGTCCATAGAGAATGTCCAGAAAACACAAACACACACAGAGGCTGTAGCAAGATCTGGGATTGAGATAGCCACAACACACCAGATAGTTTTGTTTTCATCCAGGAGTATCTGGACAAATTGTTGTGGATTTCGGGTGAAATTTAACCAAAAATCACCGTGAAAGTAGTTTTGGAGAAAATCACAATCTTCCTGTTCTGCAAATGCATCCAATGTCATGTTGACAGAAAGAAATATCATGTTTTCTCAGGTTTCTGAAGCTTTCTTCCTAGAAAACTCGAATGTGTGGAGTATTTGACTCCAGGTGGAACCAATTAGCGTTTGCCAGCAGAAAACAAAAAGGGTCCTGCTAAAATGCATTCAAAACCTTAAAGTCCATAGAGAATATCCAGAAAACAGAAACACACACAGAGGCTGTAGCAAGATCTGGGATTGAGATAGCCACAACACACCAGATAGTTTTGTTTTCATACAGGAGTATCTGGACAAATTGTTGTGGATTTCGGGTGAAATTTAACCAAAAATCACCGTGAAAGTGGTTTTGGAGGAAATCACAATGTTCCTGTTTGGCAAATGCATTCAATGTCATGTTTACAGAAAGAAATATCATGTTTTCTCAGGTTTCTGAAGCTTTCTTCCTAGAAAACTCGAACGTGTGGAGTATTTGACTCCAGGTGGAACCAATTAGCTTTTTTCAGCTAAAAACAAAAACTTACATGCTAAAATTCATTCAAAACCTTAAAGTCCATAGAGAATGTCCAGAAAACACAAACACACACAGAGGCTGTAGCAAGATCTGGGATTGAGATAGCCACAACACACCAGATCGTTTTGTTTTCATCCAGGAGTATCTGGACAAATTGTTGTGTATTTCGGGTGAAATTTAACCAAAAATCACCGCGAAAGTGGTTTTGGAGAATAGCACAATGTTCCTGTTCCGCAAATGCATTCAATGTCATGTTTACAAATACAAATATCATGTTTTCTCAGGTTTCTGAAGCTTTCTTCCTAGAAAACTCGAATGTGTGGAGTATTTGACTCCAGGTGGAACCAATTAGCTTTTGGCAGCTAAAAACAAAAACTTACATGCTAAAATGCATTCAAAACCTTAAAGTCCATAGAGAATGTCCAGAAAACACAAACACACACAGAGGCTGTAGCAAGTTCTGGGATTGAGATAGCCACAACACACCAGATAGTTTTCTTTTCATCCAGGAGTATCTGGACAAATTGTTGTGTATTTTGGGTGAAATTTAACGAAAAATCACCGTGAAAGTGGTTTTGGAGAAATCACAATCTTCCTGTTCGGCAAATGCATCGAATGTCATGTATACAAATACAAATATCATGTTTTCTCAGGTCTCTGGAGCTTTCTTCCTAGAAAACTCGAATGTGTGGAGTATTTGATTCCAGGTAACCAATCAGCGTTTGCCAGCAGAAAACAAAAAGGGACCTGCTAAAATGCATTCAAAACCTTAAAGTCCATAGAGAATATCCAGAAAACACAAACACACACAGAGGCTGTAGCAAGATCTGGGATTGAGATAGCTACAAATCACCAGATAGTTTTGTTTTATTCATAAGTATCTGGACAAATTGTTGTGGATTTCGGGTGAAATTTAACCAAAAATCACCGTGAAAGCAGTTTTGGAGAAAAGCACAATCTTCCTGTTTGGCAAATGCATCCAATGTCATGTTTACAGAAAGAAATATCATGTTTTCTCAGGTTTCTGAAGCTTTCTTCCTAGAAAACTCGAATGTGTGGAGTATTTGACTCCAGGTGGAACCAATTAGCTTTTGGCAGCTAAAAACAAAAACTTACATGCTAAAATGCCATCAAAACCTTAAAGTCCATAGAGAATGTCCAGAAAACACAAACACACACAGAGGCTGTAGCAAGATCTGGGATTGAGATAGCCACAACACACCAGATAGTTTTCTTTTCATCCAGGAGTATCTGGACAAATTGTTGTGTATTTTGGGTGAAATTTAACGAAAAATCACCGTGAAAGTGGTTTTGGAGAAATCACAATCTTCCTGTTCGGCAAATGCATCGAATGTCATATATACAAATACAAATATCATGTTTTCTCAGGTTTCTGAAGCTTTCTTCCTAGAAAACTCGAATGTGTGGAGGATTTGACTCCAGGTAACCAATCAGCGTTTGCCAGCAGAAAACAAAAAGGGACCTGCTAAAATGCATTCAAAACCTTAAAGTCCATAGAGAATATCCAGAAAACACAAACACACACAGAGGCTGTAGCAAGATCTGGGATTGAGATAGCCACAACACACCAGATCGTTTTGTTTTCATCCAGGAGTATCTGGACAAATTGTTGTGGATTTCGGATGAAATTTAACCAAAAATCTCCGTGAAAGTGGTTTTGGAGAAAAGCACAATCATCCGGTTCAGGAAATGTATCCAATGTCATGTTTACAAATAAAAATATCATGTTTTCTCAGGTTTCTGAAGCTTTCTTCCTAGAAAACTCGAATGTGTGGAGGATTTGACTCCAGGTGGAACCAATTAGCGTTCGCCAGCAGAAAACAAAATGGGTCCTGCTAAAATGCATTCAAAACCTTAAAGTCCATAGAGAATATCCAGAAAACACAAACACACACAGAGGCTGTAGCAAGATCTGTGATTGACATAGCTACAAATCACCAGATAGTTTTGTTTTCATCCAGGAGTATCTGGACAAATTGTTGTGGATTTCGGGTGAAATTTAACCAAAAATCACCGTGAAAGTGGTTTTGGAGAAAAGCACAATCTTCCTGTTCGGCAAATGCATCCAATGTCATGTTTACGAATAAAAATATCATATTTTCTCAGGTTTCTGAAGCTTTCTTCCTAAAAAACTCGAATGTGTGGAGTATTTGACTCCAGGTGGAAGCAATTAGCGTTTGGCAGCTAAAAACAAAAACTTACATGCTAAAATGCATTCAAAACCTTAAAGTCCATAGAGAATGTCCAGAAAACTCAAACAAACCAAGAGGCTGTAGCAAGATCTGGGATTGAGATAGCCACAACACACCAGATAGTTTTGTTTGCATCCAGGAGTATCCAGACTAATTGTTGTGGATTTCCGGTGTAATTTAACCAAAAATCACCGTGAAAGTGGTTTTGGAGAAAATCACAATCTTCCTGTTCGGAAAATGCATCCAATGTCATGTTTACAAATACAAATATCATGTTTTCTCAGGTTTCCGAAGCTTTCTTCCTAGAAAACTCAAATGTGTGGAGTATTTGACACCAGGTGGAACCAATTAGCGTTTGCCAGCAGAAAACAAACAGGGTCCTGCTAAAATGCAATCAAAACCTTAAAGTCCATAGAGAATATTCAGAAAACACAAACACACACAGAGGCTGTAGCAAGATCTGGGATTGAGATAGCTACAAATCACCAGATAGCTTTTGGTTTTCATCCAGGAGTATTTGGACAAATTGTTGTGGATTTTGTGTGAAATTTAACCAAAAATCACCGTGAAAGTGGTTTTGGAGAAAAGCACAATCTTCCTGTTCGGCAAATGCATCCAATGTCATGGTTACAGAAAGAAATATCATGTTTTCTCAGGTTTCTGAAGCTTTCTTCCTAGAAATCTCGAATGTGTGGCGTATTTGACTCCAGGTGGAACCAATTAGCTTTTGGCAGTTGAAAACAAAAACTTACATGCTAAAATGCATTCAAAACCTTAAAGTCCATAGAGAATGTCCAGAAAACACAAACACACACAGAGGCTGTAGCAAGATCTGGGATTGAGATAGCCACAACACACCAGATAGTTTTGTTTTCATCCAGGAGTATCTGGACAAATTGTTGTGGATTTCGGGTGAAATTTAACCAAAAATCACCGTGAAAGTAGTTTTGGAGAAAAGCACAATCTTCCTGTTCTGCAAATGCATCCAATGTCATGTTGACAGAAAGAAATATCATGTTTTCTCAGGTTTCTGAAGCTTTCTTCCTAGAAAACTCGAATGTGTGGAGTATTTGACTCCAGGTGGAACCAATTAGCGTTTGCCAGCAGAAAACAAAAAGGGTCCTGCTAAAATGCATTCAAAACCTTAAAGTCCATAGAGAATATCCAGAAAACAGAAACACACACAGAGGCTGTAGCAAGATCTGGGATTGAGATAGCCACAACACACCAGATAGTTTTGTTTTCATACAGGAGTATCTGGACAAATTGTTGTGGATTTCGGGTGAAATTTAACCAAAAATCACCGTGAAAGTGGTTTTGGAGGAAATCACAATGTTCCTGTTTGGCAAATGCATTCAATGTCATGTTTACAGAAAGAAATATCATGTTTTCTCAGGTTTCTGAAGCTTTCTTCCTAGAAAACTCGAACGTGTGGAGTATTTGACTCCAGGTGGAACCAATTAGCTTTTTTCAGCTAAAAACAAAAACTTACATGCTAAAATGCATTCAAAACCTTAAAGTCCATAGAGAATGTCCAGAAAACACAAACACACACAGAGGCTGTAGCAAGATCTGGGATTGAGATAGCCACAACACACCAGATAGTTTTCTTTTCATCCAGGAGTATCTGGACAAATTGTTGTGTATTTTGGGTGAAATTTAACGAAAAATCACCGTGAAAGTGGTTTTGGAGAAATCACAATCTTCCTGTTCGGCAAATGCATCGAATGTCATATATACAAATACAAATATCATGTTTTCTCAGGTTTCTGAAGCTTTCTTCCTAGAAAACTCGAATGTGTGGAGGATTTGACTCCAGGTAACCAATCAGCGTTTGCCAGCAGAAAACAAAAAGGGACCTGCTAAAATGCATTCAAAACCTTAAAGTCCATAGAGAATATCCAGAAAACACAAACACACACAGAGGCTGTAGCAAGATCTGGGATTGAGATAGCCACAACACACCAGATCGTTTTGTTTTCATCCAGGAGTATCTGGACAAATTGTTGTGGATTTCGGATGAAATTTAACCAAAAATCTCCGTGAAAGTGGTTTTGGAGAAAAGCACAATCATCCGGTTCAGGAAATGTATCCAATGTCATGTTTACAAATAAAAATATCATGTTTTCTCAGGTTTCTGAAGCTTTCTTCCTAGAAAACTCGAATGTGTGGAGGATTTGACTCCAGGTGGAACCAATTAGCGTTCGCCAGCAGAAAACAAAATGGGTCCTGCTAAAATGCATTCAAAACCTTAAAGTCCATAGAGAATATCCAGAAAACACAAACACACACAGAGGCTGTAGCAAGATCTGTGATTGACATAGCTACAAATCACCAGATAGTTTTGTTTTCATCCAGGAGTATCTGGACAAATTGTTGTGGATTTCCGGTGAAATTTAACCAAAAATCACCGTGAAAGTGGTTTTGGAGAAAAGCACAATCTTCCTGTTCGGCAAATGCATCCAATGTCATGTTTACGAATAAAAATATCATATTTTCTCAGGTTTCTGAAGCTTTCTTCCTAAAAAACTCGAATGTGTGGAGTATTTGACTCCAGGTGGAAGCAATTAGCGTTTGGCAGCTAAAAACAAAAACTTACATGCTAAAATGCATTCAAAACCTTAAAGTCCATAGAGAATGTCCAGAAAACTCAAACAAACCAAGAGGCTGTAGCAAGATCTGGGATTGAGATAGCCACAACACACCAGATAGTTTTGTTTGCATCCAGGAGTATCCAGACTAATTGTTGTGGATTTCCGGTGTAATTTAACCAAAAATCACCGTGAAAGTGGTTTTGGAGAAAATCACAATCTTCCTGTTCGGAAAATGCATCCAATGTCATGTTTACAAATACAAATATCATGTTTTCTCAGGTTTCCGAAGCTTTCTTCCTAGAAAACTCGAATGTGTGGAGTATTTGACACCAGGTGGAACCAATTAGCTTTTGGCAGCTAAAAACAAAAACTTACATGCTAAAATGCCATCAAAACCTTAAAGTCCATAGAGAATGTCCAGAAAACACAAACACACACAGAGGCTGTAGCAAGATCTGGGATTGAGATAGCCACAACACACCAGATAGTTTTCTTTTCATCCAGGAGTATCTGGACAAATTGTTGTGTATTTTGGGTGAAATTTAACGAAAAATCACCGTGAAAGTGGTTTTGGAGAAATCACAATCTTCCTGTTCGGCAAATGCATCGAATGTCATATATACAAATACAAATATCATGTTTTCTCAGGTTTCTGAAGCTTTCTTCCTAGAAAACTCGAATGTGTGGAGGATTTGACTCCAGGTAACCAATCAGCGTTTGCCAGCAGAAAACAAAAAGGGACCTGCTAAAATGCATTCAAAACCTTAAAGTCCATAGAGAATATCCAGAAAACACAAACACACACAGAGGCTGTAGCAAGATCTGGGATTGAGATAGCCACAACACACCAGATCGTTTTGTTTTCATCCAGGAGTATCTGGACAAATTGTTGTGGATTTCGGATGAAATTTAACCAAAAATCTCCGTGAAAGTGGTTTTGGAGAAAAGCACAATCATCCGGTTCAGGAAATGTATCCAATGTCATGTTTACAAATAAAAATATCATGTTTTCTCAGGTTTCTGAAGCTTTCTTCCTAGAAAACTCGAATGTGTGGAGGATTTGACTCCAGGTGGAACCAATTAGCGTTCGCCAGCAGAAAACAAAATGGGTCCTGCTAAAATGCATTCAAAACCTTAAAGTCCATAGAGAATATCCAGAAAACACAAACACACACAGAGGCTGTAGCAAGATCTGTGATTGACATAGCTACAAATCACCAGATAGTTTTGTTTTCATCCAGGAGTATCTGGACAAATTGTTGTGGATTTCCGGTGAAATTTAACCAAAAATCACCGTGAAAGTGGTTTTGGAGAAAAGCACAATCTTCCTGTTCGGCAAATGCATCCAATGTCATGTTTACGAATAAAAATATCATATTTTCTCAGGTTTCTGAAGCTTTCTTCCTAAAAAACTCGAATGTGTGGAGTATTTGACTCCAGGTGGAAGCAATTAGCGTTTGGCAGCTAAAAACAAAAACTTACATGCTAAAATGCATTCAAAACCTTAAAGTCCATAGAGAATGTCCAGAAAACTCAAACAAACCAAGAGGCTGTAGCAAGATCTGGGATTGAGATAGCCACAACACACCAGATAGTTTTGTTTGCATCCAGGAGTATCCAGACTAATTGTTGTGGATTTCCGGTGTAATTTAACCAAAAATCACCGTGAAAGTGGTTTTGGAGAAAATCACAATCTTCCTGTTCGGAAAATGCATCCAATGTCATGTTTACAAATACAAATATCATGTTTTCTCAGGTTTCCGAAGCTTTCTTCCTAGAAAACTCAAATGTGTGGAGTATTTGACACCAGGTGGAACCAATTAGCGTTTGCCAGCAGAAAACAAACAGGGTCCTGCTAAAATGCAATCAAAACCTTAAAGTCCATAGAGAATATTCAGAAAACACAAACACACACAGAGGCTGTAGCAAGATCTGGGATTGAGATAGCTACAAATCACCAGATAGCTTTTGGTTTTCATCCAGGAGTATTTGGACAAATTGTTGTGGATTTTGTGTGAAATTTAACCAAAAATCACCGTGAAAGTGGTTTTGGAGAAAAGCACAATCTTCCTGTTCGGCAAATGCATCCAATGTCATGGTTACAGAAAGAAATATCATGTTTTCTCAGGTTTCTGAAGCTTTCTTCCTAGAAATCTCGAATGTGTGGCGTATTTGACTCCAGGTGGAACCAATTAGCTTTTGGCAGTTGAAAACAAAAACTTACATGCTAAAATGCATTCAAAACCTTAAAGTCCATAGAGAATGTCCAGAAAACACAAACACACACAGAGGCTGTAGCAAGATCTGGGATTGAGATAGCCACAACACACCAGATAGTTTTGTTTTCATCCAGGAGTATCTGGACAAATTGTTGTGGATTTCGGGTGAAATTTAACCAAAAATCACCGTGAAAGTAGTTTTGGAGAAAAGCACAATCTTCCTGTTCTGCAAATGCATCCAATGTCATGTTGACAGAAAGAAATATCATGTTTTCTCAGGTTTCTGAAGCTTTCTTCCTAGAAAACTCGAATGTGTGGAGTATTTGACTCCAGGTGGAACCAATTAGCGTTTGCCAGCAGAAAACAAAAAGGGTCCTGCTAAAATGCATTCAAAACCTTAAAGTCCATAGAGAATATCCAGAAAACAGAAACACACACAGAGGCTGTAGCAAGATCTGGGATTGAGATAGCCACAACACACCAGATAGTTTTGTTTTCATACAGGAGTATCTGGACAAATTGTTGTGGATTTCGGGTGAAATTTAACCAAAAATCACCGTGAAAGTGGTTTTGGAGGAAATCACAATGTTCCTGTTTGGCAAATGCATTCAATGTCATGTTTACAGAAAGAAATATCATGTTTTCTCAGGTTTCTGAAGCTTTCTTCCTAGAAAACTCGAACGTGTGGAGTATTTGACTCCAGGTGGAACCAATTAGCTTTTTTCAGCTAAAAACAAAAACTTACATGCTAAAATGCATTCAAAACCTTAAAGTCCATAGAGAATGTCCAGAAAACACAAACACACACAGAGGCTGTAGCAAGATCTGGGATTGAGATAGCCACAACACACCAGATAGTTTTCTTTTCATCCAGGAGTATCTGGACAAATTGTTGTGTATTTTGGGTGAAATTTAACGAAAAATCACCGTGAAAGTGGTTTTGGAGAAATCACAATCTTCCTGTTCGGCAAATGCATCGAATGTCATATATACAAATACAAATATCATGTTTTCTCAGGTTTCTGAAGCTTTCTTCCTAGAAAACTCGAATGTGTGGAGGATTTGACTCCAGGTAACCAATCAGCGTTTGCCAGCAGAAAACAAAAAGGGACCTGCTAAAATGCATTCAAAACCTTAAAGTCCATAGAGAATATCCAGAAAACACAAACACACACAGAGGCTGTAGCAAGATCTGGGATTGAGATAGCCACAACACACCAGATCGTTTTGTTTTCATCCAGGAGTATCTGGACAAATTGTTGTGGATTTCGGATGAAATTTAACCAAAAATCTCCGTGAAAGTGGTTTTGGAGAAAAGCACAATCATCCGGTTCAGGAAATGTATCCAATGTCATGTTTACAAATAAAAATATCATGTTTTCTCAGGTTTCTGAAGCTTTCTTCCTAGAAAACTCGAATGTGTGGAGGATTTGACTCCAGGTGGAACCAATTAGCGTTCGCCAGCAGAAAACAAAATGGGTCCTGCTAAAATGCATTCAAAACCTTAAAGTCCATAGAGAATATCCAGAAAACACAAACACACACAGAGGCTGTAGCAAGATCTGTGATTGACATAGCTACAAATCACCAGATAGTTTTGTTTTCATCCAGGAGTATCTGGACAAATTGTTGTGGATTTCCGGTGAAATTTAACCAAAAATCACCGTGAAAGTGGTTTTGGAGAAAAGCACAATCTTCCTGTTCGGCAAATGCATCCAATGTCATGTTTACGAATAAAAATATCATATTTTCTCAGGTTTCTGAAGCTTTCTTCCTAAAAAACTCGAATGTGTGGAGTATTTGACTCCAGGTGGAAGCAATTAGCGTTTGGCAGCTAAAAACAAAAACTTACATGCTAAAATGCATTCAAAACCTTAAAGTCCATAGAGAATGTCCAGAAAACTCAAACAAACCAAGAGGCTGTAGCAAGATCTGGGATTGAGATAGCCACAACACACCAGATAGTTTTGTTTGCATCCAGGAGTATCCAGACTAATTGTTGTGGATTTCCGGTGTAATTTAACCAAAAATCACCGTGAAAGTGGTTTTGGAGAAAATCACAATCTTCCTGTTCGGAAAATGCATCCAATGTCATGTTTACAAATACAAATATCATGTTTTCTCAGGTTTCCGAAGCTTTCTTCCTAGAAAACTCGAATGTGTGGAGTATTTGACACCAGGTGGAACCAATTAGCTTTTGGCAGCTAAAAACAAAAACTTACATGCTAAAATGCCATCAAAACCTTAAAGTCCATAGAGAATGTCCAGAAAACACAAACACACACAGAGGCTGTAGCAAGATCTGGGATTGAGATAGCCACAACACACCAGATAGTTTTCTTTTCATCCAGGAGTATCTGGACAAATTGTTGTGTATTTTGGGTGAAATTTAACGAAAAATCACCGTGAAAGTGGTTTTGGAGAAATCACAATCTTCCTGTTCGGCAAATGCATCGAATGTCATATATACAAATACAAATATCATGTTTTCTCAGGTTTCTGAAGCTTTCTTCCTAGAAAACTCGAATGTGTGGAGGATTTGACTCCAGGTAACCAATCAGCGTTTGCCAGCAGAAAACAAAAAGGGACCTGCTAAAATGCATTCAAAACCTTAAAGTCCATAGAGAATATCCAGAAAACACAAACACACACAGAGGCTGTAGCAAGATCTGGGATTGAGATAGCCACAACACACCAGATCGTTTTGTTTTCATCCAGGAGTATCTGGACAAATTGTTGTGGATTTCGGATGAAATTTAACCAAAAATCTCCGTGAAAGTGGTTTTGGAGAAAAGCACAATCATCCGGTTCAGGAAATGTATCCAATGTCATGTTTACAAATAAAAATATCATGTTTTCTCAGGTTTCTGAAGCTTTCTTCCTAGAAAACTCGAATGTGTGGAGGATTTGACTCCAGGTGGAACCAATTAGCGTTCGCCAGCAGAAAACAAAATGGGTCCTGCTAAAATGCATTCAAAACCTTAAAGTCCATAGAGAATATCCAGAAAACACAAACACACACAGAGGCTGTAGCAAGATCTGTGATTGACATAGCTACAAATCACCAGATAGTTTTGTTTTCATCCAGGAGTATCTGGACAAATTGTTGTGGATTTCGGGTGAAATTTAACCAAAAATCACCGTGAAAGTGGTTTTGGAGAAAAGCACAATCTTCCTGTTCGGCAAATGCATCCAATGTCATGTTTACGAATAAAAATATCATATTTTCTCAGGTTTCTGAAGCTTTCTTCCTAAAAAACTCGAATGTGTGGAGTATTTGACTCCAGGTGGAAGCAATTAGCGTTTGGCAGCTAAAAACAAAAACTTACATGCTAAAATGCATTCAAAACCTTAAAGTCCATAGAGAATGTCCAGAAAACTCAAACAAACCAAGAGGCTGTAGCAAGATCTGGGATTGAGATAGCCACAACACACCAGATAGTTTTGTTTGCATCCAGGAGTATCCAGACTAATTGTTGTGGATTTCCGGTGTAATTTAACCAAAAATCACCGTGAAAGTGGTTTTGGAGAAAATCACAAACTTCCTGTTCGGAAAATGCATCCAATGTCATGTTTACAAATACAAATATCATGTTTTCTCAGGTTTCCGAAGCTTTCTTCCTAGAAAACTCAAATGTGTGGAGTATTTGACACCAGGTGGAACCAATTAGCGTTTGCCAGCAGAAAACAAACAGGGTCCTGCTAAAATGCAATCAAAACCTTAAAGTCCATAGAGAATATTCAGAAAACACAAACACACACAGAGGCTGTAGCAAGATCTGGGATTGAGATAGCTACAAATCACCAGATAGCTTTTGGTTTTCATCCAGGAGTATTTGGACAAATTGTTGTGGATTTTGTGTGAAATTTAACCAAAAATCACCGTGAAAGTGGTTTTGGAGAAAAGCACAATCTTCCTGTTCGGCAAATGCATCCAATGTCATGTTGACAGAAAGAAATATCATGTTTTCTCAGGTTTCTGAAGCTTTCTTCCTAGAAAACTCGAATGTGTGGAGTATTTGACTCCAGGTGGAACCAATTAGCGTTTGCCAGCAGAAAACAAAAAGGGTCCTGCTAAAATGCATTCAAAACCTTAAAGTCCATAGAGAATATCCAGAAAACAGAAACACACACAGAGGCTGTAGCAAGATCTGGGATTGAGATAGCCACAACACACCAGATAGTTTTGTTTTCATACAGGAGTATCTGGACAAATTGTTGTGGATTTCGGGTGAAATTTAACCAAAAATCACCGTGAAAGTGGTTTTGGAGGAAATCACAATGTTCCTGTTTGGCAAATGCATTCAATGTCATGTTTACAGAAAGAAATATCATGTTTTCTCAGGTTTCTGAAGCTTTCTTCCTAGAAAACTCGAACGTGTGGAGTATTTGACTCCAGGTGGAACCAATTAGCTTTTTTCAGCTAAAAACAAAAACTTACATGCTAAAATTCATTCAAAACCTTAAAGTCCATAGAGAATGTCCAGAAAACACAAACACACACAGAGGCTGTAGCAAGATCTGGGATTGAGATAGCCACAACACACCAGATCGTTTTGTTTTCATCCAGGAGTATCTGGACAAATTGTTGTGTATTTCGGGTGAAATTTAACCAAAAATCACCGCGAAAGTGGTTTTGGAGAATAGCACAATGTTCCTGTTCCGCAAATGCATCCAATGTCATGTTTACAAATACAAATATCATGTTTTCTCAGGTTTCTGAAGCTTTCTTCCTAGAAAACTCGAATGTGTGGAGTATTTGACTCCAGGTGGAACCAATTAGCTTTTGGCAGCTAAAAACAAAAACTTACATGCTAAAATGCATTCAAAACCTTAAAGTCCATAGAGAATGTCCAGAAAACACAAACACACACAGAGGCTGTAGCAAGATCTGGGATTGAGATAGCCACAACACACCAGATAGTTTTCTTTTCATCCAGGAGTATCTGGACAAATTGTTGTGTATTTTGGGTGAAATTTAACGAAAAATCACCGTGAAAGTGGTTTTGGAGAAATCACAATCTTCCTGTTCGGCAAATGCATCGAATGTCATATATACAAATACAAATATCATGTTTTCTCAGGTTTCTGAAGCTTTCTTCCTAGAAAACTCGAATGTGTGGAGTATTTGACTCCAGGTAACCAATCAGCGTTTGCCAGCAGAAAACAAAAAGGGACCTGCTAAAATGCATTCAAAACCTTAAAGTCCATAGAGAATATCCAGAAAACACAAACACACACAGAGGCTGTAGCAAGATCTGGGATTGAGATAGCCACAACACACCAGATCGTTTTGTTTTCATCCAGGAGTATCTGGACAAATTGTTGTGGATTTCGGATGAAATTTAACCAAAAATCTCCGTGAAAGTGGTTTTGGAGAAAAGCACAATCATCCGGTTCAGGAAATGTATCCAATGTCATGTTTACAAATAAAAATATCATGTTTTCTCAGGTTTCTGAAGCTTTCTTCCTAGAAAACTCGAATGTGTGGAGGATTTGACTCCAGGTGGAACCAATTAGCTTTTGGCAGTTGAAAACAAAAACTTACATGCTAAAATGCATTCAAAACCTTAAAGTCCATAGAGAATGTCCAGAAAACACAAACACACACAGAGGCTGTAGCAAGATCTGGGATTGAGATAGCCACAACACACCAGATAGTTTTGTTTTCATCCAGGAGTATCTGGACAAATTGTTGTGGATTTCGGGTGAAATTTAACCAAAAATCACCGTGAAAGTAGTTTTGGAGAAAATCACAATCTTCCTGTTCTGCAAATGCATCCAATGTCATGTTGACAGAAAGAAATATCATGTTTTCTCAGGTTTCTGAAGCTTTCTTCCTAGAAAACTCGAATGTGTGGAGTATTTGACTCCAGGTGGAACCAATTAGCGTTTGCCAGCAGAAAACAAAAAGGGTCCTGCTAAAATGCATTCAAAACCTTAAAGTCCATAGAGAATATCCAGAAAACAGAAACACACACAGAGGCTGTAGCAAGATCTGGGATTGAGATAGCCACAACACACCAGATAGTTTTGTTTTCATCCAGGAGTATCTGGACAAATTGTTGTGGATTTCGGGTGAAATTTAACCAAAAATCACCGTGAAAGTGGTTTTGGAGGAAATCACAATGTTCCTGTTTGGCAAATGCATTCAATGTCATGTTTACAGAAAGAAATATCATGTTTTCTCAGGTTTCTGAAGCTTTCTTCCTAGAAAACTCGAACGTGTGGAGTATTTGACTCCAGGTGGAACCAATTAGCTTTTTTCAGCTAAAAACAAAAACTTACATGCTAAAATTCATTCAAAACCTTAAAGTCCATAGAGAATGTCCAGAAAACACAAACACACACAGAGGCTGTAGCAAGATCTGGGATTGAGATAGCCACAACACACCAGATCGTTTTGTTTTCATCCAGGAGTATCTGGACAAATTGTTGTGTATTTCGGGTGAAATTTAACCAAAAATCACCGCGAAAGTGGTTTTGGAGAATAGCACAATGTTCCTGTTCCGCAAATGCATCCAATGTCATGTTTACAAATACAAATATCATGTTTTCTCAGGTTTCTGAAGCTTTCTTCCTAGAAAACTCGAATGTGTGGAGTATTTGACTCCAGGTGGAACCAATTAGCTTTTGGCAGCTAAAAACAAAAACTTACATGCTAAAATGCATTCAAAACCTTAAAGTCCATAGAGAATGTCCAGAAAACACAAACACACACAGAGGCTGTAGCAAGATCTGGGATTGAGATAGCCACAACACACCAGATAGTTTTCTTTTCATCCAGGAGTATCTGGACAAATTGTTGTGTATTTTGGGTGAAATTTAACGAAAAATCACCGTGAAAGTGGTTTTGGAGAAATCACAATCTTCCTGTTCGGCAAATGCATCGAATGTCATGTATACAAATACAAATATCATGTTTTCTCAGGTCTCTGGAGCTTTCTTCCTAGAAAACTCGAATGTGTGGAGTATTTGATTCCAGGTAACCAATCAGCGTTTGCCAGCAGAAAACAAAAAGGGACCTGCTAAAATGCATTCAAAACCTTAAAGTCCATAGAGAATATCCAGAAAACACAAACACACACAGAGGCTGTAGCAAGATCTGGGATTGAGATAGCTACAAATCACCAGATAGTTTTGTTTTATTCATAAGTATCTGGACAAATTGTTGTGGATTTCGGGTGAAATTTAACCAAAAATCACCGTGAAAGCAGTTTTGGAGAAAAGCACAATCTTCCTGTTTGGCAAATGCATCCAATGTCATGTTTACAGAAAGAAATATCATGTTTTCTCAGGTTTCTGAAGCTTTCTTCCTAGAAAACTCGAATGTGTGGAGTATTTGACTCCAGGTGGAACCAATTAGCTTTTGGCAGCTAAAAACAAAAACTTACATGCTAAAATGCCATCAAAACCTTAAAGTCCATAGAGAATGTCCAGAAAACACAAACACACACAGAGGCTGTAGCAAGATCTGGGATTGAGATAGCCACAACACACCAGATAGTTTTCTTTTCATCCAGGAGTATCTGGACAAATTGTTGTGTATTTTGGGTGAAATTTAACGAAAAATCACCGTGAAAGTGGTTTTGGAGAAATCACAATCTTCCTGTTCGGCAAATGCATCGAATGTCATATATACAAATACAAATATCATGTTTTCTCAGGTTTCTGAAGCTTTCTTCCTAGAAAACTCGAATGTGTGGAGGATTTGACTCCAGGTAACCAATCAGCGTTTGCCAGCAGAAAACAAAAAGGGACCTGCTAAAATGCATTCAAAACCTTAAAGTCCATAGAGAATATCCAGAAAACACAAACACACACAGAGGCTGTAGCAAGATCTGGGATTGAGATAGCCACAACACACCAGATCGTTTTGTTTTCATCCAGGAGTATCTGGACAAATTGTTGTGGATTTCGGATGAAATTTAACCAAAAATCTCCGTGAAAGTGGTTTTGGAGAAAAGCACAATCATCCGGTTCAGGAAATGTATCCAATGTCATGTTTACAAATAAAAATATCATGTTTTCTCAGGTTTCTGAAGCTTTCTTCCTAGAAAACTCGAATGTGTGGAGGATTTGACTCCAGGTGGAACCAATTAGCGTTCGCCAGCAGAAAACAAAATGGGTCCTGCTAAAATGCATTCAAAACCTTAAAGTCCATAGAGAATATCCAGAAAACACAAACACACACAGAGGCTGTAGCAAGATCTGTGATTGACATAGCTACAAATCACCAGATAGTTTTGTTTTCATCCAGGAGTATCTGGACAAATTGTTGTGGATTTCGGGTGAAATTTAACCAAAAATCACCGTGAAAGTGGTTTTGGAGAAAAGCACAATCTTCCTGTTCGGCAAATGCATCCAATGTCATGTTTACGAATAAAAATATCATATTTTCTCAGGTTTCTGAAGCTTTCTTCCTAAAAAACTCGAATGTGTGGAGTATTTGACTCCAGGTGGAAGCAATTAGCGTTTGGCAGCTAAAAACAAAAACTTACATGCTAAAATGCATTCAAAACCTTAAAGTCCATAGAGAATGTCCAGAAAACTCAAACAAACCAAGAGGCTGTAGCAAGATCTGGGATTGAGATAGCCACAACACACCAGATAGTTTTGTTTGCATCCAGGAGTATCCAGACTAATTGTTGTGGATTTCCGGTGTAATTTAACCAAAAATCACCGTGAAAGTGGTTTTGGAGAAAATCACAATCTTCCTGTTCGGAAAATGCATCCAATGTCATGTTTACAAATACAAATATCATGTTTTCTCAGGTTTCCGAAGCTTTCTTCCTAGAAAACTCAAATGTGTGGAGTATTTGACACCAGGTGGAACCAATTAGCGTTTGCCAGCAGAAAACAAACAGGGTCCTGCTAAAATGCAATCAAAACCTTAAAGTCCATAGAGAATATTCAGAAAACACAAACACACACAGAGGCTGTAGCAAGATCTGGGATTGAGATAGCTACAAATCACCAGATAGCTTTTGGTTTTCATCCAGGAGTATTTGGACAAATTGTTGTGGATTTTGTGTGAAATTTAACCAAAAATCACCGTGAAAGTGGTTTTGGAGAAAAGCACAATCTTCCTGTTCGGCAAATGCATCCAATGTCATGTTGACAGAAAGAAATATCATGTTTTCTCAGGTTTCTGAAGCTTTCTTCCTAGAAATCTCGAATGTGTGGCGTATTTGACTCCAGGTGGAACCAATTAGCTTTTGGCAGTTGAAAACAAAAACTTACATGCTAAAATGCATTCAAAACCTTAAAGTCCATAGAGAATGTCCAGAAAACACAAACACACACAGAGGCTGTAGCAAGATCTGGGATTGAGATAGCCACAACACACCAGATAGTTTTGTTTTCATCCAGGAGTATCTGGACAAATTGTTGTGGATTTCGGGTGAAATTTAACCAAAAATCACCGTGAAAGTAGTTTTGGAGAAAATCACAATCTTCCTGTTCTGCAAATGCATCCAATGTCATGTTGACAGAAAGAAATATCATGTTTTCTCAGGTTTCTGAAGCTTTCTTCCTAGAAAACTCGAATGTGTGGAGTATTTGACTCCAGGTGGAACCAATTAGCGTTTGCCAGCAGAAAACAAAAAGGGTCCTGCTAAAATGCATTCAAAACCTTAAAGTCCATAGAGAATATCCAGAAAACAGAAACACACACAGAGGCTGTAGCAAGATCTGGGATTGAGATAGCCACAACACACCAGATAGTTTTGTTTTCATACAGGAGTATCTGGACAAATTGTTGTGGATTTCGGGTGAAATTTAACCAAAAATCACCGTGAAAGTGGTTTTGGAGGAAATCACAATGTTCCTGTTTGGCAAATGCATTCAATGTCATGTTTACAGAAAGAAATATCATGTTTTCTCAGGTTTCTGAAGCTTTCTTCCTAGAAAACTCGAACGTGTGGAGTATTTGACTCCAGGTGGAACCAATTAGCTTTTTTCAGCTAAAAACAAAAACTTACATGCTAAAATTCATTCAAAACCTTAAAGTCCATAGAGAATGTCCAGAAAACACAAACACACACAGAGGCTGTAGCAAGATCTGGGATTGAGATAGCCACAACACACCAGATCGTTTTGTTTTCATCCAGGAGTATCTGGACAAATTGTTGTGTATTTCGGGTGAAATTTAACCAAAAATCACCGCGAAAGTGGTTTTGGAGAATAGCACAATGTTCCTGTTCCGCAAATGCATTCAATGTCATGTTTACAAATACAAATATCATGTTTTCTCAGGTTTCTGAAGCTTTCTTCCTAGAAAACTCGAATGTGTGGAGTATTTGACTCCAGGTGGAACCAATTAGCTTTTGGCAGCTAAAAACAAAAACTTACATGCTAAAATGCATTCAAAACCTTAAAGTCCATAGAGAATGTCCAGAAAACACAAACACACACAGAGGCTGTAGCAAGATCTGGGATTGAGATAGCCACAACACACCAGATAGTTTTCTTTTCATCCAGGAGTATCTGGACAAATTGTTGTGTATTTTGGGTGAAATTTAACGAAAAATCACCGTGAAAGTGGTTTTGGAGAAATCACAATCTTCCTGTTCGGCAAATGCATCGAATGTCATGTATACAAATACAAATATCATGTTTTCTCAGGTCTCTGGAGCTTTCTTCCTAGAAAACTCGAATGTGTGGAGTATTTGATTCCAGGTAACCAATCAGCGTTTGCCAGCAGAAAACAAAAAGGGACCTGCTAAAATGCATTCAAAACCTTAAAGTCCATAGAGAATATCCAGAAAACACAAACACACACAGAGGCTGTAGCAAGATCTGGGATTGAGATAGCTACAAATCACCAGATAGTTTTGTTTTATTCATAAGTATCTGGACAAATTGTTGTGGATTTCGGGTGAAATTTAACCAAAAATCACCGTGAAAGCAGTTTTGGAGAAAAGCACAATCTTCCTGTTTGGCAAATGCATCCAATGTCATGTTTACAGAAAGAAATATCATGTTTTCTCAGGTTTCTGAAGCTTTCTTCCTAGAAAACTCGAATGTGTGGAGTATTTGACTCCAGGTGGAACCAATTAGCTTTTGGCAGCTAAAAACAAAAACTTACATGCTAAAATGCCATCAAAACCTTAAAGTCCATAGAGAATGTCCAGAAAACACAAACACACACAGAGGCTGTAGCAAGATCTGGGATTGAGATAGCCACAACACACCAGATAGTTTTCTTTTCATCCAGGAGTATCTGGACAAATTGTTGTGTATTTTGGGTGAAATTTAACGAAAAATCACCGTGAAAGTGGTTTTGGAGAAATCACAATCTTCCTGTTCGGCAAATGCATCGAATGTCATATATACAAATACAAATATCATGTTTTCTCAGGTTTCTGAAGCTTTCTTCCTAGAAAACTCGAATGTGTGGAGGATTTGACTCCAGGTAACCAATCAGCGTTTGCCAGCAGAAAACAAAAAGGGACCTGCTAAAATGCATTCAAAACCTTAAAGTCCATAGAGAATATCCAGAAAACACAAACACACACAGAGGCTGTAGCAAGATCTGGGATTGAGATAGCCACAACACACCAGATCGTTTTGTTTTCATCCAGGAGTATCTGGACAAATTGTTGTGGATTTCGGATGAAATTTAACCAAAAATCTCCGTGAAAGTGGTTTTGGAGAAAAGCACAATCATCCGGTTCAGGAAATGTATCCAATGTCATGTTTACAAATAAAAATATCATGTTTTCTCAGGTTTCTGAAGCTTTCTTCCTAGAAAACTCGAATGTGTGGAGGATTTGACTCCAGGTGGAACCAATTAGCGTTCGCCAGCAGAAAACAAAATGGGTCCTGCTAAAATGCATTCAAAACCTTAAAGTCCATAGAGAATATCCAGAAAACACAAACACACACAGAGGCTGTAGCAAGATCTGTGATTGACATAGCTACAAATCACCAGATAGTTTTGTTTTCATCCAGGAGTATCTGGACAAATTGTTGTGGATTTCGGGTGAAATTTAACCAAAAATCACCGTGAAAGTGGTTTTGGAGAAAAGCACAATCTTCCTGTTCGGCAAATGCATCCAATGTCATGTTTACGAATAAAAATATCATATTTTCTCAGGTTTCTGAAGCTTTCTTCCTAAAAAACTCGAATGTGTGGAGTATTTGACTCCAGGTGGAAGCAATTAGCGTTTGGCAGCTAAAAACAAAAACTTACATGCTAAAATGCATTCAAAACCTTAAAGTCCATAGAGAATGTCCAGAAAACTCAAACAAACCAAGAGGCTGTAGCAAGATCTGGGATTGAGATAGCCACAACACACCAGATAGTTTTGTTTGCATCCAGGAGTATCCAGACTAATTGTTGTGGATTTCCGGTGTAATTTAACCAAAAATCACCGTGAAAGTGGTTTTGGAGAAAATCACAATCTTCCTGTTCGGAAAATGCATCCAATGTCATGTTTACAAATACAAATATCATGTTTTCTCAGGTTTCCGAAGCTTTCTTCCTAGAAAACTCAAATGTGTGGAGTATTTGACACCAGGTGGAACCAATTAGCGTTTGCCAGCAGAAAACAAACAGGGTCCTGCTAAAATGCAATCAAAACCTTAAAGTCCATAGAGAATATTCAGAAAACACAAACACACACAGAGGCTGTAGCAAGATCTGGGATTGAGATAGCTACAAATCACCAGATAGCTTTTGGTTTTCATCCAGGAGTATTTGGACAAATTGTTGTGGATTTTGTGTGAAATTTAACCAAAAATCACCGTGAAAGTGGTTTTGGAGAAAAGCACAATCTTCCTGTTCGGCAAATGCATCCAATGTCATGGTTACAGAAAGAAATATCATGTTTTCTCAGGTTTCTGAAGCTTTCTTCCTAGAAATCTCGAATGTGTGGCGTATTTGACTCCAGGTGGAACCAATTAGCTTTTGGCAGTTGAAAACAAAAACTTACATGCTAAAATGCATTCAAAACCTTAAAGTCCATAGAGAATGTCCAGAAAACACAAACACACACAGAGGCTGTAGCAAGATCTGGGATTGAGATAGCCACAACACACCAGATAGTTTTGTTTTCATCCAGGAGTATCTGGACAAATTGTTGTGGATTTCGGGTGAAATTTAACCAAAAATCACCGTGAAAGTAGTTTTGGAGAAAAGCACAATCTTCCTGTTCTGCAAATGCATCCAATGTCATGTTGACAGAAAGAAATATCATGTTTTCTCAGGTTTCTGAAGCTTTCTTCCTAGAAAACTCGAATGTGTGGAGTATTTGACTCCAGGTGGAACCAATTAGCGTTTGCCAGCAGAAAACAAAAAGGGTCCTGCTAAAATGCATTCAAAACCTTAAAGTCCATAGAGAATATCCAGAAAACAGAAACACACACAGAGGCTGTAGCAAGATCTGGGATTGAGATAGCCACAACACACCAGATAGTTTTGTTTTCATACAGGAGTATCTGGACAAATTGTTGTGGATTTCGGGTGAAATTTAACCAAAAATCACCGTGAAAGTGGTTTTGGAGGAAATCACAATGTTCCTGTTTGGCAAATGCATTCAATGTCATGTTTACAGAAAGAAATATCATGTTTTCTCAGGTTTCTGAAGCTTTCTTCCTAGAAAACTCGAACGTGTGGAGTATTTGACTCCAGGTGGAACCAATTAGCTTTTTTCAGCTAAAAACAAAAACTTACATGCTAAAATGCATTCAAAACCTTAAAGTCCATAGAGAATGTCCAGAAAACACAAACACACACAGAGGCTGTAGCAAGATCTGGGATTGAGATAGCCACAACACACCAGATAGTTTTCTTTTCATCCAGGAGTATCTGGACAAATTGTTGTGTATTTTGGGTGAAATTTAACGAAAAATCACCGTGAAAGTGGTTTTGGAGAAATCACAATCTTCCTGTTCGGCAAATGCATCGAATGTCATATATACAAATACAAATATCATGTTTTCTCAGGTTTCTGAAGCTTTCTTCCTAGAAAACTCGAATGTGTGGAGGATTTGACTCCAGGTAACCAATCAGCGTTTGCCAGCAGAAAACAAAAAGGGACCTGCTAAAATGCATTCAAAACCTTAAAGTCCATAGAGAATATCCAGAAAACACAAACACACACAGAGGCTGTAGCAAGATCTGGGATTGAGATAGCCACAACACACCAGATCGTTTTGTTTTCATCCAGGAGTATCTGGACAAATTGTTGTGGATTTCGGATGAAATTTAACCAAAAATCTCCGTGAAAGTGGTTTTGGAGAAAAGCACAATCATCCGGTTCAGGAAATGTATCCAATGTCATGTTTACAAATAAAAATATCATGTTTTCTCAGGTTTCTGAAGCTTTCTTCCTAGAAAACTCGAATGTGTGGAGGATTTGACTCCAGGTGGAACCAATTAGCGTTCGCCAGCAGAAAACAAAATGGGTCCTGCTAAAATGCATTCAAAACCTTAAAGTCCATAGAGAATATCCAGAAAACACAAACACACACAGAGGCTGTAGCAAGATCTGTGATTGACATAGCTACAAATCACCAGATAGTTTTGTTTTCATCCAGGAGTATCTGGACAAATTGTTGTGGATTTCCGGTGAAATTTAACCAAAAATCACCGTGAAAGTGGTTTTGGAGAAAAGCACAATCTTCCTGTTCGGCAAATGCATCCAATGTCATGTTTACGAATAAAAATATCATATTTTCTCAGGTTTCTGAAGCTTTCTTCCTAAAAAACTCGAATGTGTGGAGTATTTGACTCCAGGTGGAAGCAATTAGCGTTTGGCAGCTAAAAACAAAAACTTACATGCTAAAATGCATTCAAAACCTTAAAGTCCATAGAGAATGTCCAGAAAACTCAAACAAACCAAGAGGCTGTAGCAAGATCTGGGATTGAGATAGCCACAACACACCAGATAGTTTTGTTTGCATCCAGGAGTATCCAGACTAATTGTTGTGGATTTCCGGTGTAATTTAACCAAAAATCACCGTGAAAGTGGTTTTGGAGAAAATCACAATCTTCCTGTTCGGAAAATGCATCCAATGTCATGTTTACAAATACAAATATCATGTTTTCTCAGGTTTCCGAAGCTTTCTTCCTAGAAAACTCGAATGTGTGGAGTATTTGACACCAGGTGGAACCAATTAGCTTTTGGCAGCTAAAAACAAAAACTTACATGCTAAAATGCCATCAAAACCTTAAAGTCCATAGAGAATGTCCAGAAAACACAAACACACACAGAGGCTGTAGCAAGATCTGGGATTGAGATAGCCACAACACACCAGATAGTTTTCTTTTCATCCAGGAGTATCTGGACAAATTGTTGTGTATTTTGGGTGAAATTTAACGAAAAATCACCGTGAAAGTGGTTTTGGAGAAATCACAATCTTCCTGTTCGGCAAATGCATCGAATGTCATATATACAAATACAAATATCATGTTTTCTCAGGTTTCTGAAGCTTTCTTCCTAGAAAACTCGAATGTGTGGAGGATTTGACTCCAGGTAACCAATCAGCGTTTGCCAGCAGAAAACAAAAAGGGACCTGCTAAAATGCATTCAAAACCTTAAAGTCCATAGAGAATATCCAGAAAACACAAACACACACAGAGGCTGTAGCAAGATCTGGGATTGAGATAGCCACAACACACCAGATCGTTTTGTTTTCATCCAGGAGTATCTGGACAAATTGTTGTGGATTTCGGATGAAATTTAACCAAAAATCTCCGTGAAAGTGGTTTTGGAGAAAAGCACAATCATCCGGTTCAGGAAATGTATCCAATGTCATGTTTACAAATAAAAATATCATGTTTTCTCAGGTTTCTGAAGCTTTCTTCCTAGAAAACTCGAATGTGTGGAGGATTTGACTCCAGGTGGAACCAATTAGCGTTCGCCAGCAGAAAACAAAATGGGTCCTGCTAAAATGCATTCAAAACCTTAAAGTCCATAGAGAATATCCAGAAAACACAAACACACACAGAGGCTGTAGCAAGATCTGTGATTGACATAGCTACAAATCACCAGATAGTTTTGTTTTCATCCAGGAGTATCTGGACAAATTGTTGTGGATTTCCGGTGAAATTTAACCAAAAATCACCGTGAAAGTGGTTTTGGAGAAAAGCACAATCTTCCTGTTCGGCAAATGCATCCAATGTCATGTTTACGAATAAAAATATCATATTTTCTCAGGTTTCTGAAGCTTTCTTCCTAAAAAACTCGAATGTGTGGAGTATTTGACTCCAGGTGGAAGCAATTAGCGTTTGGCAGCTAAAAACAAAAACTTACATGCTAAAATGCATTCAAAACCTTAAAGTCCATAGAGAATGTCCAGAAAACTCAAACAAACCAAGAGGCTGTAGCAAGATCTGGGATTGAGATAGCCACAACACACCAGATAGTTTTGTTTGCATCCAGGAGTATCCAGACTAATTGTTGTGGATTTCCGGTGTAATTTAACCAAAAATCACCGTGAAAGTGGTTTTGGAGAAAATCACAAACTTCCTGTTCGGAAAATGCATCCAATGTCATGTTTACAAATACAAATATCATGTTTTCTCAGGTTTCCGAAGCTTTCTTCCTAGAAAACTCAAATGTGTGGAGTATTTGACACCAGGTGGAACCAATTAGCGTTTGCCAGCAGAAAACAAACAGGGTCCTGCTAAAATGCAATCAAAACCTTAAAGTCCATAGAGAATATTCAGAAAACACAAACACACACAGAGGCTGTAGCAAGATCTGGGATTGAGATAGCTACAAATCACCAGATAGCTTTTGGTTTTCATCCAGGAGTATTTGGACAAATTGTTGTGGATTTTGTGTGAAATTTAACCAAAAATCACCGTGAAAGTGGTTTTGGAGAAAAGCACAATCTTCCTGTTCGGCAAATGCATCCAATGTCATGTTGACAGAAAGAAATATCATGTTTTCTCAGGTTTCTGAAGCTTTCTTCCTAGAAAACTCGAATGTGTGGAGTATTTGACTCCAGGTGGAACCAATTAGCGTTTGCCAGCAGAAAACAAAAAGGGTCCTGCTAAAATGCATTCAAAACCTTAAAGTCCATAGAGAATATCCAGAAAACAGAAACACACACAGAGGCTGTAGCAAGATCTGGGATTGAGATAGCCACAACACACCAGATAGTTTTGTTTTCATACAGGAGTATCTGGACAAATTGTTGTGGATTTCGGGTGAAATTTAACCAAAAATCACCGTGAAAGTGGTTTTGGAGGAAATCACAATGTTCCTGTTTGGCAAATGCATTCAATGTCATGTTTACAGAAAGAAATATCATGTTTTCTCAGGTTTCTGAAGCTTTCTTCCTAGAAAACTCGAACGTGTGGAGTATTTGACTCCAGGTGGAACCAATTAGCTTTTTTCAGCTAAAAACAAAAACTTACATGCTAAAATTCATTCAAAACCTTAAAGTCCATAGAGAATGTCCAGAAAACACAAACACACACAGAGGCTGTAGCAAGATCTGGGATTGAGATAGCCACAACACACCAGATCGTTTTGTTTTCATCCAGGAGTATCTGGACAAATTGTTGTGTATTTCGGGTGAAATTTAACCAAAAATCACCGCGAAAGTGGTTTTGGAGAATAGCACAATGTTCCTGTTCCGCAAATGCATCCAATGTCATGTTTACAAATACAAATATCATGTTTTCTCAGGTTTCTGAAGCTTTCTTCCTAGAAAACTCGAATGTGTGGAGTATTTGACTCCAGGTGGAACCAATTAGCTTTTGGCAGCTAAAAACAAAAACTTACATGCTAAAATGCATTCAAAACCTTAAAGTCCATAGAGAATGTCCAGAAAACACAAACACACACAGAGGCTGTAGCAAGATCTGGGATTGAGATAGCCACAACACACCAGATAGTTTTCTTTTCATCCAGGAGTATCTGGACAAATTGTTGTGTATTTTGGGTGAAATTTAACGAAAAATCACCGTGAAAGTGGTTTTGGAGAAATCACAATCTTCCTGTTCGGCAAATGCATCGAATGTCATATATACAAATACAAATATCATGTTTTCTCAGGTTTCTGAAGCTTTCTTCCTAGAAAACTCGAATGTGTGGAGTATTTGACTCCAGGTAACCAATCAGCGTTTGCCAGCAGAAAACAAAAAGGGACCTGCTAAAATGCATTCAAAACCTTAAAGTCCATAGAGAATATCCAGAAAACACAAACACACACAGAGGCTGTAGCAAGATCTGGGATTGAGATAGCCACAACACACCAGATCGTTTTGTTTTCATCCAGGAGTATCTGGACAAATTGTTGTGGATTTCGGATGAAATTTAACCAAAAATCTCCGTGAAAGTGGTTTTGGAGAAAAGCACAATCATCCGGTTCAGGAAATGTATCCAATGTCATGTTTACAAATAAAAATATCATGTTTTCTCAGGTTTCTGAAGCTTTCTTCCTAGAAAACTCGAATGTGTGGAGGATTTGACTCCAGGTGGAACCAATTAGCTTTTGGCAGTTGAAAACAAAAACTTACATGCTAAAATGCATTCAAAACCTTAAAGTCCATAGAGAATGTCCAGAAAACACAAACACACACAGAGGCTGTAGCAAGATCTGGGATTGAGATAGCCACAATATACCAGATAGATTTGTTTTCATCCAGAGTATCTGGACAAATTGTTGTGGATTTCGGGTGAAATTTAACCAAAAATCACCGTGAAAGTAGTTTTGGAGAAAATCACAATCTTCCTGTTCTGCAAATGCATCCAATGTCATGTTGACAGAAAGAAATATCATGTTTTCTCAGGTTTCTGAAGCTTTCTTCCTAGAAAACTCGAATGTGTGGAGTATTTGACTCCAGGTGGAACCAATTAGCGTTTGCCAGCAGAAAACAAAAAGGGTCCTGCTAAAATGCATTCAAAACCTTAAAGTCCATAGAGAATATCCAGAAAACAGAAACACACACAGAGGCTGTAGCAAGATCTGGGATTGAGATAGCCACAACACACCAGATAGTTTTGTTTTCATCCAGGAGTATCTGGACAAATTGTTGTGGATTTCGGGTGAAATTTAACCAAAAATCACCGTGAAAGTGGTTTTGGAGGAAATCACAATGTTCCTGTTTGGCAAATGCATTCAATGTCATGTTTACAGAAAGAAATATCATGTTTTCTCAGGTTTCTGAAGCTTTCTTCCTAGAAAACTCGAACGTGTGGAGTATTTGACTCCAGGTGGAACCAATTAGCTTTTTTCAGCTAAAAACAAAAACTTACATGCTAAAATTCATTCAAAACCTTAAAGTCCATAGAGAATGTCCAGAAAACACAAACACACACAGAGGCTGTAGCAAGATCTGGGATTGAGATAGCCACAACACACCAGATCGTTTTGTTTTCATCCAGGAGTATCTGGACAAATTGTTGTGTATTTCGGGTGAAATTTAACCAAAAATCACCGCGAAAGTGGTTTTGGAGAATAGCACAATGTTCCTGTTCCGCAAATGCATCCAATGTCATGTTTACAAATACAAATATCATGTTTTCTCAGGTTTCTGAAGCTTTCTTCCTAGAAAACTCGAATGTGTGGAGTATTTGACTCCAGGTGGAACCAATTAGCTTTTGGCAGCTAAAAACAAAAACTTACATGCTAAAATGCATTCAAAACCTTAAAGTCCATAGAGAATGTCCAGAAAACACAAACACACACAGAGGCTGTAGCAAGATCTGGGATTGAGATAGCCACAACACACCAGATAGTTTTCTTTTCATCCAGGAGTATCTGGACAAATTGTTGTGTATTTTGGGTGAAATTTAACGAAAAATCACCGTGAAAGTGGTTTTGGAGAAATCACAATCTTCCTGTTCGGCAAATGCATCGAATGTCATGTATACAAATACAAATATCATGTTTTCTCAGGTCTCTGGAGCTTTCTTCCTAGAAAACTCGAATGTGTGGAGTATTTGATTCCAGGTAACCAATCAGCGTTTGCCAGCAGAAAACAAAAAGGGACCTGCTAAAATGCATTCAAAACCTTAAAGTCCATAGAGAATATCCAGAAAACACAAACACACACAGAGGCTGTAGCAAGATCTGGGATTGAGATAGCTACAAATCACCAGATAGTTTTGTTTTATTCATAAGTATCTGGACAAATTGTTGTGGATTTCGGGTGAAATTTAACCAAAAATCACCGTGAAAGCAGTTTTGGAGAAAAGCACAATCTTCCTGTTTGGCAAATGCATCCAATGTCATGTTTACAGAAAGAAATATCATGTTTTCTCAGGTTTCTGAAGCTTTCTTCCTAGAAAACTCGAATGTGTGGAGTATTTGACTCCAGGTGGAACCAATTAGCTTTTGGCAGCTAAAAACAAAAACTTACATGCTAAAATGCCATCAAAACCTTAAAGTCCATAGAGAATGTCCAGAAAACACAAACACACACAGAGGCTGTAGCAAGATCTGGGATTGAGATAGCCACAACACACCAGATAGTTTTCTTTTCATCCAGGAGTATCTGGACAAATTGTTGTGTATTTTGGGTGAAATTTAACGAAAAATCACCGTGAAAGTGGTTTTGGAGAAATCACAATCTTCCTGTTCGGCAAATGCATCGAATGTCATGTATACAAATACAAATATCATGTTTTCTCAGGTCTCTGGAGCTTTCTTCCTAGAAAACTCGAATGTGTGGAGTATTTGATTCCAGGTAACCAATCAGCGTTTGCCAGCAGAAAACAAAAAGGGACCTGCTAAAATGCATTCAAAACCTTAAAGTCCATAGAGAATATCCAGAAAACACAAACACACACAGAGGCTGTAGCAAGATCTGGGATTGAGATAGCTACAAATCACCAGATAGTTTTGTTTTATTCATAAGTATCTGGACAAATTGTTGTGGATTTCGGGTGAAATTTAACCAAAAATCACCGTGAAAGCAGTTTTGGAGAAAAGCACAATCTTCCTGTTTGGCAAATGCATCCAATGTCATGTTTACAGAAAGAAATATCATGTTTACTCAGGTTTCTGAAGCTTTCTTCCTAGAAAACTCGAATGTGTGGAGTATTTGACTCCAGGTGGAACCAATTAGCTTTTGGCAGCTAAAAACAAAAACTTACATGCTAAAATGCCATCAAAACCTTAAAGTCCATAGAGAATGTCCAGAAAACACAAACACACACAGAGGCTGTAGCAAGATCTGGGATTGAGATAGCCACAACACACCAGATAGTTTTCTTTTCATCCAGGAGTATCTGGACAAATTGTTGTGTATTTTGGGTGAAATTTAACGAAAAATCACCGTGAAAGTGGTTTTGGAGAAATCACAATCTTCCTGTTCGGCAAATGCATCGAATGTCATATATACAAATACAAATATCATGTTTTCTCAGGTTTCTGAAGCTTTCTTCCTAGAAAACTCGAATGTGTGGAGGATTTGACTCCAGGTAACCAATCAGCGTTTGCCAGCAGAAAACAAAAAGGGACCTGCTAAAATGCATTCAAAACCTTAAAGTCCATAGAGAATATCCAGAAAACACAAACACACACAGAGGCTGTAGCAAGATCTGGGATTGAGATAGCCACAACACACCAGATCGTTTTGTTTTCATCCAGGAGTATCTGGACAAATTGTTGTGGATTTCGGATGAAATTTAACCAAAAATCTCCGTGAAAGTGGTTTTGGAGAAAAGCACAATCATCCGGTTCAGGAAATGTATCCAATGTCATGTTTACAAATAAAAATATCATGTTTTCTCAGGTTTCTGAAGCTTTCTTCCTAGAAAACTCGAATGTGTGGAGGATTTGACTCCAGGTGGAACCAATTAGCGTTCGCCAGCAGAAAACAAAATGGGTCCTGCTAAAATGCATTCAAAACCTTAAAGTCCATAGAGAATATCCAGAAAACACAAACACACACAGAGGCTGTAGCAAGATCTGTGATTGACATAGCTACAAATCACCAGATAGTTTTGTTTTCATCCAGGAGTATCTGGACAAATTGTTGTGGATTTCCGGTGAAATTTAACCAAAAATCACCGTGAAAGTGGTTTTGGAGAAAAGCACAATCTTCCTGTTCGGCAAATGCATCCAATGTCATGTTTACGAATAAAAATATCATATTTTCTCAGGTTTCTGAAGCTTTCTTCCTAAAAAACTCGAATGTGTGGAGTATTTGACTCCAGGTGGAAGCAATTAGCGTTTGGCAGCTAAAAACAAAAACTTACATGCTAAAATGCATTCAAAACCTTAAAGTCCATAGAGAATGTCCAGAAAACTCAAACAAACCAAGAGGCTGTAGCAAGATCTGGGATTGAGATAGCCACAACACACCAGATAGTTTTGTTTGCATCCAGGAGTATCCAGACTAATTGTTGTGGATTTCCGGTGTAATTTAACCAAAAATCACCGTGAAAGTGGTTTTGGAGAAAATCACAATCTTCCTGTTCGGAAAATGCATCCAATGTCATGTTTACAAATACAAATATCATGTTTTCTCAGGTTTCCGAAGCTTTCTTCCTAGAAAACTCAAATGTGTGGAGTATTTGACACCAGGTGGAACCAATTAGCGTTTGCCAGCAGAAAACAAACAGGGTCCTGCTAAAATGCAATCAAAACCTTAAAGTCCATAGAGAATATTCAGAAAACACAAACACACACAGAGGCTGTAGCAAGATCTGGGATTGAGATAGCTACAAATCACCAGATAGCTTTTGGTTTTCATCCAGGAGTATTTGGACAAATTGTTGTGGATTTTGTGTGAAATTTAACCAAAAATCACCGTGAAAGTGGTTTTGGAGAAAAGCACAATCTTCCTGTTCGGCAAATGCATCCAATGTCATGTTGACAGAAAGAAATATCATGTTTTCTCAGGTTTCTGAAGCTTTCTTCCTAGAAAACTCGAATGTGTGGAGTATTTGACTCCAGGTGGAACCAATTAGCGTTTGCCAGCAGAAAACAAAAAGGGTCCTGCTAAAATGCATTCAAAACCTTAAAGTCCATAGAGAATATCCAGAAAACAGAAACACACACAGAGGCTGTAGCAAGATCTGGGATTGAGATAGCCACAACACACCAGATAGTTTTGTTTTCATACAGGAGTATCTGGACAAATTGTTGTGGATTTCGGGTGAAATTTAACCAAAAATCACCGTGAAAGTGGTTTTGGAGGAAATCACAATGTTCCTGTTTGGCAAATGCATTCAATGTCATGTTTACAGAAAGAAATATCATGTTTTCTCAGGTTTCTGAAGCTTTCTTCCTAGAAAACTCGAACGTGTGGAGTATTTGACTCCAGGTGGAACCAATTAGCTTTTTTCAGCTAAAAACAAAAACTTACATGCTAAAATTCATTCAAAACCTTAAAGTCCATAGAGAATGTCCAGAAAACACAAACACACACAGAGGCTGTAGCAAGATCTGGGATTGAGATAGCCACAACACACCAGATCGTTTTGTTTTCATCCAGGAGTATCTGGACAAATTGTTGTGTATTTCGGGTGAAATTTAACCAAAAATCACCGCGAAAGTGGTTTTGGAGAATAGCACAATGTTCCTGTTCCGCAAATGCATCCAATGTCATGTTTACAAATACAAATATCATGTTTTCTCAGGTTTCTGAAGCTTTCTTCCTAGAAAACTCGAATGTGTGGAGTATTTGACTCCAGGTGGAACCAATTAGCTTTTGGCAGCTAAAAACAAAAACTTACATGCTAAAATGCATTCAAAACCTTAAAGTCCATAGAGAATGTCCAGAAAACACAAACACACACAGAGGCTGTAGCAAGATCTGGGATTGAGATAGCCACAACACACCAGATAGTTTTCTTTTCATCCAGGAGTATCTGGACAAATTGTTGTGTATTTTGGGTGAAATTTAACGAAAAATCACCGTGAAAGTGGTTTTGGAGAAATCACAATCTTCCTGTTCGGCAAATGCATCGAATGTCATGTATACAAATACAAATATCATGTTTTCTCAGGTCTCTGGAGCTTTCTTCCTAGAAAACTCGAATGTGTGGAGTATTTGATTCCAGGTAACCAATCAGCGTTTGCCAGCAGAAAACAAAAAGGGACCTGCTAAAATGCATTCAAAACCTTAAAGTCCATAGAGAATATCCAGAAAACACAAACACACACAGAGGCTGTAGCAAGATCTGGGATTGAGATAGCTACAAATCACCAGATAGTTTTGTTTTATTCATAAGTATCTGGACAAATTGTTGTGGATTTCGGGTGAAATTTAACCAAAAATCACCGTGAAAGCAGTTTTGGAGAAAAGCACAATCTTCCTGTTTGGCAAATGCATCCAATGTCATGTTTACAGAAAGAAATATCATGTTTTCTCAGGTTTCTGAAGCTTTCTTCCTAGAAAACTCGAATGTGTGGAGTATTTGACTCCAGGTGGAACCAATTAGCTTTTGGCAGCTAAAAACAAAAACTTACATGCTAAAATGCCATCAAAACCTTAAAGTCCATAGAGAATGTCCAGAAAACACAAACACACACAGAGGCTGTAGCAAGATCTGGGATTGAGATAGCCACAACACACCAGATAGTTTTCTTTTCATCCAGGAGTATCTGGACAAATTGTTGTGTATTTTGGGTGAAATTTAACGAAAAATCACCGTGAAAGTGGTTTTGGAGAAATCACAATCTTCCTGTTCGGCAAATGCATCGAATGTCATATATACAAATACAAATATCATGTTTTCTCAGGTTTCTGAAGCTTTCTTCCTAGAAAACTCGAATGTGTGGAGGATTTGACTCCAGGTAACCAATCAGCGTTTGCCAGCAGAAAACAAAAAGGGACCTGCTAAAATGCATTCAAAACCTTAAAGTCCATAGAGAATATCCAGAAAACACAAACACACACAGAGGCTGTAGCAAGATCTGTGATTGACATAGCTACAAATCACCAGATAGTTTTGTTTTCATCCAGGAGTATCTGGACAAATTGTTGTGGATTTCGGGTGAAATTTAACCAAAAATCACCGTGAAAGTGGTTTTGGAGAAAAGCACAATCTTCCTGTTCGGCAAATGCATCCAATGTCATGTTTACGAATAAAAATATCATATTTTCTCAGGTTTCTGAAGCTTTCTTCCTAAAAAACTCGAATGTGTGGAGTATTTGACTCCAGGTGGAAGCAATTAGCGTTTGGCAGCTAAAAACAAAAACTTACATGCTAAAATGCATTCAAAACCTTAAAGTCCATAGAGAATGTCCAGAAAACTCAAACAAACCAAGAGGCTGTAGCAAGATCTGGGATTGAGATAGCCACAACACACCAGATAGTTTTGTTTGCATCCAGGAGTATCCAGACTAATTGTTGTGGATTTCCGGTGTAATTTAACCAAAAATCACCGTGAAAGTGGTTTTGGAGAAAATCACAATCTTCCTGTTCGGAAAATGCATCCAATGTCATGTTTACAAATACAAATATCATGTTTTCTCAGGTTTCCGAAGCTTTCTTCCTAGAAAACTCAAATGTGTGGAGTATTTGACACCAGGTGGAACCAATTAGCGTTTGCCAGCAGAAAACAAACAGGGTCCTGCTAAAATGCAATCAAAACCTTAAAGTCCATAGAGAATATTCAGAAAACACAAACACACACAGAGGCTGTAGCAAGATCTGGGATTGAGATAGCTACAAATCACCAGATAGCTTTTGGTTTTCATCCAGGAGTATTTGGACAAATTGTTGTGGATTTTGTGTGAAATTTAACCAAAAATCACCGTGAAAGTGGTTTTGGAGAAAAGCACAATCTTCCTGTTCGGCAAATGCATCCAATGTCATGTTGACAGAAAGAAATATCATGTTTTCTCAGGTTTCTGAAGCTTTCTTCCTAGAAATCTCGAATGTGTGGCGTATTTGACTCCAGGTGGAACCAATTAGCTTTTGGCAGTTGAAAACAAAAACTTACATGCTAAAATGCATTCAAAACCTTAAAGTCCATAGAGAATGTCCAGAAAACACAAACACACACAGAGGCTGTAGCAAGATCTGGGATTGAGATAGCCACAACACACCAGATAGTTTTGTTTTCATCCAGGAGTATCTGGACAAATTGTTGTGGATTTCGGGTGAAATTTAACCAAAAATCACCGTGAAAGTAGTTTTGGAGAAAATCACAATCTTCCTGTTCTGCAAATGCATCCAATGTCATGTTGACAGAAAGAAATATCATGTTTTCTCAGGTTTCTGAAGCTTTCTTCCTAGAAAACTCGAATGTGTGGAGTATTTGACTCCAGGTGGAACCAATTAGCGTTTGCCAGCAGAAAACAAAAAGGGTCCTGCTAAAATGCATTCAAAACCTTAAAGTCCATAGAGAATATCCAGAAAACAGAAACACACACAGAGGCTGTAGCAAGATCTGGGATTGAGATAGCCACAACACACCAGATAGTTTTGTTTTCATACAGGAGTATCTGGACAAATTGTTGTGGATTTCGGGTGAAATTTAACCAAAAATCACCGTGAAAGTGGTTTTGGAGGAAATCACAATGTTCCTGTTTGGCAAATGCATTCAATGTCATGTTTACAGAAAGAAATATCATGTTTTCTCAGGTTTCTGAAGCTTTCTTCCTAGAAAACTCGAACGTGTGGAGTATTTGACTCCAGGTGGAACCAATTAGCTTTTTTCAGCTAAAAACAAAAACTTACATGCTAAAATTCATTCAAAACCTTAAAGTCCATAGAGAATGTCCAGAAAACACAAACACACACAGAGGCTGTAGCAAGATCTGGGATTGAGATAGCCACAACACACCAGATCGTTTTGTTTTCATCCAGGAGTATCTGGACAAATTGTTGTGTATTTCGGGTGAAATTTAACCAAAAATCACCGCGAAAGTGGTTTTGGAGAATAGCACAATGTTCCTGTTCCGCAAATGCATCCAATGTCATGTTTACAAATACAAATATCATGTTTTCTCAGGTTTCTGAAGCTTTCTTCCTAGAAAACTCGAATGTGTGGAGTATTTGACTCCAGGTGGAACCAATTAGCTTTTGGCAGCTAAAAACAAAAACTTACATGCTAAAATGCATTCAAAACCTTAAAGTCCATAGAGAATGTCCAGAAAACACAAACACACACAGAGGCTGTAGCAAGATCTGGGATTGAGATAGCCACAACACACCAGATAGTTTTCTTTTCATCCAGGAGTATCTGGACAAATTGTTGTGTATTTTGGGTGAAATTTAACGAAAAATCACCGTGAAAGTGGTTTTGGAGAAATCACAATCTTCCTGTTCGGCAAATGCATCGAATGTCATGTATACAAATACAAATATCATGTTTTCTCAGGTCTCTGGAGCTTTCTTCCTAGAAAACTCGAATGTGTGGAGTATTTGATTCCAGGTAACCAATCAGCGTTTGCCAGCAGAAAACAAAAAGGGACCTGCTAAAATGCATTCAAAACCTTAAAGTCCATAGAGAATATCCAGAAAACACAAACACACACAGAGGCTGTAGCAAGATCTGGGATTGAGATAGCTACAAATCACCAGATAGTTTTGTTTTATTCATAAGTATCTGGACAAATTGTTGTGGATTTCGGGTGAAATTTAACCAAAAATCACCGTGAAAGCAGTTTTGGAGAAAAGCACAATCTTCCTGTTTGGCAAATGCATCCAATGTCATGTTTACAGAAAGAAATATCATGTTTTCTCAGGTTTCTGAAGCTTTCTTCCTAGAAAACTCGAATGTGTGGAGTATTTGACTCCAGGTGGAACCAATTAGCTTTTGGCAGCTAAAAACAAAAACTTACATGCTAAAATGCCATCAAAACCTTAAAGTCCATAGAGAATGTCCAGAAAACACAAACACACACAGAGGCTGTAGCAAGATCTGGGATTGAGATAGCCACAACACACCAGATAGTTTTCTTTTCATCCAGGAGTATCTGGACAAATTGTTGTGTATTTTGGGTGAAATTTAACGAAAAATCACCGTGAAAGTGGTTTTGGAGAAATCACAATCTTCCTGTTCGGCAAATGCATCGAATGTCATATATACAAATACAAATATCATGTTTTCTCAGGTTTCTGAAGCTTTCTTCCTAGAAAACTCGAATGTGTGGAGGATTTGACTCCAGGTAACCAATCAGCGTTTGCCAGCAGAAAACAAAAAGGGACCTGCTAAAATGCATTCAAAACCTTAAAGTCCATAGAGAATATCCAGAAAACACAAACACACACAGAGGCTGTAGCAAGATCTGGGATTGAGATAGCCACAACACACCAGATCGTTTTGTTTTCATCCAGGAGTATCTGGACAAATTGTTGTGGATTTCGGATGAAATTTAACCAAAAATCTCCGTGAAAGTGGTTTTGGAGAAAAGCACAATCATCCGGTTCAGGAAATGTATCCAATGTCATGTTTACAAATAAAAATATCATGTTTTCTCAGGTTTCTGAAGCTTTCTTCCTAGAAAACTCGAATGTGTGGAGGATTTGACTCCAGGTGGAACCAATTAGCGTTCGCCAGCAGAAAACAAAATGGGTCCTGCTAAAATGCATTCAAAACCTTAAAGTCCATAGAGAATATCCAGAAAACACAAACACACACAGAGGCTGTAGCAAGATCTGTGATTGACATAGCTACAAATCACCAGATAGTTTTGTTTTCATCCAGGAGTATCTGGACAAATTGTTGTGGATTTCGGGTGAAATTTAACCAAAAATCACCGTGAAAGTGGTTTTGGAGAAAAGCACAATCTTCCTGTTCGGCAAATGCATCCAATGTCATGTTTACGAATAAAAATATCATATTTTCTCAGGTTTCTGAAGCTTTCTTCCTAAAAAACTCGAATGTGTGGAGTATTTGACTCCAGGTGGAAGCAATTAGCGTTTGGCAGCTAAAAACAAAAACTTACATGCTAAAATGCATTCAAAACCTTAAAGTCCATAGAGAATGTCCAGAAAACTCAAACAAACCAAGAGGCTGTAGCAAGATCTGGGATTGAGATAGCCACAACACACCAGATAGTTTTGTTTGCATCCAGGAGTATCCAGACTAATTGTTGTGGATTTCCGGTGTAATTTAACCAAAAATCACCGTGAAAGTGGTTTTGGAGAAAATCACAATCTTCCTGTTCGGAAAATGCATCCAATGTCATGTTTACAAATACAAATATCATGTTTTCTCAGGTTTCCGAAGCTTTCTTCCTAGAAAACTCAAATGTGTGGAGTATTTGACACCAGGTGGAACCAATTAGCGTTTGCCAGCAGAAAACAAACAGGGTCCTGCTAAAATGCAATCAAAACCTTAAAGTCCATAGAGAATATTCAGAAAACACAAACACACACAGAGGCTGTAGCAAGATCTGGGATTGAGATAGCTACAAATCACCAGATAGCTTTTGGTTTTCATCCAGGAGTATTTGGACAAATTGTTGTGGATTTTGTGTGAAATTTAACCAAAAATCACCGTGAAAGTGGTTTTGGAGAAAAGCACAATCTTCCTGTTCGGCAAATGCATCCAATGTCATGTTGACAGAAAGAAATATCATGTTTTCTCAGGTTTCTGAAGCTTTCTTCCTAGAAATCTCGAATGTGTGGCGTATTTGACTCCAGGTGGAACCAATTAGCTTTTGGCAGTTGAAAACAAAAACTTACATGCTAAAATGCATTCAAAACCTTAAAGTCCATAGAGAATGTCCAGAAAACACAAACACACACAGAGGCTGTAGCAAGATCTGGGATTGAGATAGCCACAACACACCAGATAGTTTTGTTTTCATCCAGGAGTATCTGGACAAATTGTTGTGGATTTCGGGTGAAATTTAACCAAAAATCACCGTGAAAGTAGTTTTGGAGAAAATCACAATCTTCCTGTTCTGCAAATGCATCCAATGTCATGTTGACAGAAAGAAATATCATGTTTTCTCAGGTTTCTGAAGCTTTCTTCCTAGAAAACTCGAATGTGTGGAGTATTTGACTCCAGGTGGAACCAATTAGCTTTTGGCAGCTAAAAACAAAAACTTACATGCTAAAATGCATTCAAAACCTTAAAGTCCATAGAGAATGTCCAGAAAACACAAACACACACAGAGGCTGTAGCAAGATCTGGGATTGAGATAGCCACAACACACCAGATCGTTTTGTTTTCATCCAGGAGTATCTGGACAAATTGTTGTGTATTTCGGGTGAAATTTAACCAAAAATCACCGCGAAAGTGGTTTTGGAGAATAGCACAATGTTCCTGTTCCGCAAATGCATTCAATGTCATGTTTACAAATACAAATATCATGTTTTCTCAGGTTTCTGAAGCTTTCTTCCTAGAAAACTCGAATGTGTGGAGTATTTGACTCCAGGTGGAACCAATTAGCTTTTGGCAGCTAAAAACAAAAACTTACATGCTAAAATGCATTCAAAACCTTAAAGTCCATAGAGAATGTCCAGAAAACACAAACACACACAGAGGCTGTAGCAAGATCTGGGATTGAGATAGCCACAACACACCAGATAGTTTTCTTTTCATCCAGGAGTATCTGGACAAATTGTTGTGTATTTTGGGTGAAATTTAACGAAAAATCACCGTGAAAGTGGTTTTGGAGAAATCACAATCTTCCTGTTCGGCAAATGCATCGAATGTCATGTATACAAATACAAATATCATGTTTTCTCAGGTCTCTGGAGCTTTCTTCCTCGAAAACTCGAATGTGTGGAGTATTTGATTCCAGGTAACCAATCAGCGTTTGCCAGCAGAAAACAAAAAGGGACCTGCTAAAATGCATTCAAAACCTTAAAGTCCATAGAGAATATCCAGAAAACACAAACACACACAGAGGCTGTAGCAAGATCTGGGATTGAGATAGCTACAAATCACCAGATAGTTTTGTTTTATTCATAAGTATCTGGACAAATTGTTGTGGATTTCGGGTGAAATTTAACCAAAAATCACCGTGAAAGCAGTTTTGGAGAAAAGCACAATCTTCCTGTTTGGCAAATGCATCCAATGTCATGTTTACAGAAAGAAATATCATGTTTTCTCAGGTTTCTGAAGCTTTCTTCCTAGAAAACTCGAATGTGTGGAGTATTTGACTCCAGGTGGAACCAATTAGCTTTTGGCAGCTAAAAACAAAAACTTACATGCTAAAATGCCATCAAAACCTTAAAGTCCATAGAGAATGTCCAGAAAACACAAACACACACAGAGGCTGTAGCAAGATCTGGGATTGAGATAGCCACAACACACCAGATAGTTTTCTTTTCATCCAGGAGTATCTGGACAAATTGTTGTGTATTTTGGGTGAAATTTAACGAAAAATCACCGTGAAAGTGGTTTTGGAGAAATCACAATCTTCCTGTTCGGCAAATGCATCGAATGTCATATATACAAATACAAATATCATGTTTTCTCAGGTTTCTGAAGCTTTCTTCCTAGAAAACTCGAATGTGTGGAGGATTTGACTCCAGGTAACCAATCAGCGTTTGCCAGCAGAAAACAAAAAGGGACCTGCTAAAATGCATTCAAAACCTTAAAGTCCATAGAGAATATCCAGAAAACACAAACACACACAGAGGCTGTAGCAAGATCTGGGATTGAGATAGCCACAACACACCAGATCGTTTTGTTTTCATCCAGGAGTATCTGGACAAATTGTTGTGGATTTCGGATGAAATTTAACCAAAAATCTCCGTGAAAGTGGTTTTGGAGAAAAGCACAATCATCCGGTTCAGGAAATGTATCCAATGTCATGTTTACAAATAAAAATATCATGTTTTCTCAGGTTTCTGAAGCTTTCTTCCTAGAAAACTCGAATGTGTGGAGGATTTGACTCCAGGTGGAACCAATTAGCGTTCGCCAGCAGAAAACAAAATGGGTCCTGCTAAAATGCATTCAAAACCTTAAAGTCCATAGAGAATATCCAGAAAACACAAACACACACAGAGGCTGTAGCAAGATCTGTGATTGACATAGCTACAAATCACCAGATAGTTTTGTTTTCATCCAGGAGTATCTGGACAAATTGTTGTGGATTTCGGGTGAAATTTAACCAAAAATCACCGTGAAAGTGGTTTTGGAGAAAAGCACAATCTTCCTGTTCGGCAAATGCATCCAATGTCATGTTTACGAATAAAAATATCATATTTTCTCAGGTTTCTGAAGCTTTCTTCCTAAAAAACTCGAATGTGTGGAGTATTTGACTCCAGGTGGAAGCAATTAGCGTTTGGCAGCTAAAAACAAAAACTTACATGCTAAAATGCATTCAAAACCTTAAAGTCCATAGAGAATGTCCAGAAAACTCAAACAAACCAAGAGGCTGTAGCAAGATCTGGGATTGAGATAGCCACAACACACCAGATAGTTTTGTTTGCATCCAGGAGTATCCAGACTAATTGTTGTGGATTTCCGGTGTAATTTAACCAAAAATCACCGTGAAAGTGGTTTTGGAGAAAATCACAATCTTCCTGTTCGGAAAATGCATCCAATGTCATGTTTACAAATACAAATATCATGTTTTCTCAGGTTTCCGAAGCTTTCTTCCTAGAAAACTCAAATGTGTGGAGTATTTGACACCAGGTGGAACCAATTAGCGTTTGCCAGCAGAAAACAAACAGGGTCCTGCTAAAATGCAATCAAAACCTTAAAGTCCATAGAGAATATTCAGAAAACACAAACACACACAGAGGCTGTAGCAAGATCTGGGATTGAGATAGCTACAAATCACCAGATAGCTTTTGGTTTTCATCCAGGAGTATTTGGACAAATTGTTGTGGATTTTGTGTGAAATTTAACCAAAAATCACCGTGAAAGTGGTTTTGGAGAAAAGCACAATCTTCCTGTTCGGCAAATGCATCCAATGTCATGGTTACAGAAAGAAATATCATGTTTTCTCAGGTTTCTGAAGCTTTCTTCCTAGAAATCTCGAATGTGTGGCGTATTTGACTCCAGGTGGAACCAATTAGCTTTTGGCAGTTGAAAACAAAAACTTACATGCTAAAATGCATTCAAAACCTTAAAGTCCATAGAGAATGTCCAGAAAACACAAACACACACAGAGGCTGTAGCAAGATCTGGGATTGAGATAGCCACAACACACCAGATAGTTTTGTTTTCATCCAGGAGTATCTGGACAAATTGTTGTGGATTTCGGGTGAAATTTAACCAAAAATCACCGTGAAAGTAGTTTTGGAGAAAAGCACAATCTTCCTGTTCTGCAAATGCATCCAATGTCATGTTGACAGAAAGAAATATCATGTTTTCTCAGGTTTCTGAAGCTTTCTTCCTAGAAAACTCGAATGTGTGGAGTATTTGACTCCAGGTGGAACCAATTAGCGTTTGCCAGCAGAAAACAAAAAGGGTCCTGCTAAAATGCATTCAAAACCTTAAAGTCCATAGAGAATATCCAGAAAACAGAAACACACACAGAGGCTGTAGCAAGATCTGGGATTGAGATAGCCACAACACACCAGATAGTTTTGTTTTCATACAGGAGTATCTGGACAAATTGTTGTGGATTTCGGGTGAAATTTAACCAAAAATCACCGTGAAAGTGGTTTTGGAGGAAATCACAATGTTCCTGTTTGGCAAATGCATTCAATGTCATGTTTACAGAAAGAAATATCATGTTTTCTCAGGTTTCTGAAGCTTTCTTCCTAGAAAACTCGAACGTGTGGAGTATTTGACTCCAGGTGGAACCAATTAGCTTTTTTCAGCTAAAAACAAAAACTTACATGCTAAAATTCATTCAAAACCTTAAAGTCCATAGAGAATGTCCAGAAAACACAAACACACACAGAGGCTGTAGCAAGATCTGGGATTGAGATAGCCACAACACACCAGATAGTTTTCTTTTCATCCAGGAGTATCTGGACAAATTGTTGTGTATTTTGGGTGAAATTTAACGAAAAATCACCGTGAAAGTGGTTTTGGAGAAATCACAATCTTCCTGTTTGGCAAATGCATCGAATGTCATATATACAAATACAAATATCATGTTTTCTCAGGTTTCTGAAGCTTTCTTCCTAGAAAACTCGAATGTGTGGAGGATTTGACTCCAGGTAACCAATCAGCGTTTGCCAGCAGAAAACAAAAAGGGACCTGCTAAAATGCATTCAAAACCTTAAAGTCCATAGAGAATATCCAGAAAACACAAACACACACAGAGGCTGTAGCAAGATCTGGGATTGAGATAGCCACAACACACCAGATCGTTTTGTTTTCATCCAGGAGTATCTGGACAAATTGTTGTGGATTTCGGATGAAATTTAACCAAAAATCTCCGTGAAAGTGGTTTTGGAGAAAAGCACAATCATCCGGTTCAGGAAATGTATCCAATGTCATGTTTACAAATAAAAATATCATGTTTTCTCAGGTTTCTGAAGCTTTCTTCCTAGAAAACTCGAATGTGTGGAGGATTTGACTCCAGGTGGAACCAATTAGCGTTCGCCAGCAGAAAACAAAATGGGTCCTGCTAAAATGCATTCAAAACCTTAAAGTCCATAGAGAATATCCAGAAAACACAAACACACACAGAGGCTGTAGCAAGATCTGTGATTGACATAGCTACAAATCACCAGATAGTTTTGTTTTCATCCAGGAGTATCTGGACAAATTGTTGTGGATTTCCGGTGAAATTTAACCAAAAATCACCGTGAAAGTGGTTTTGGAGAAAAGCACAATCTTCCTGTTCGGCAAATGCATCCAATGTCATGTTTACGAATAAAAATATCATATTTTCTCAGGTTTCTGAAGCTTTCTTCCTAAAAAACTCGAATGTGTGGAGTATTTGACTCCAGGTGGAAGCAATTAGCGTTTGGCAGCTAAAAACAAAAACTTACATGCTAAAATGCATTCAAAACCTTAAAGTCCATAGAGAATGTCCAGAAAACTCAAACAAACCAAGAGGCTGTAGCAAGATCTGGGATTGAGATAGCCACAACACACCAGATAGTTTTGTTTGCATCCAGGAGTATCCAGACTAATTGTTGTGGATTTCCGGTGTAATTTAACCAAAAATCACCGTGAAAGTGGTTTTGGAGAAAATCACAATCTTCCTGTTCGGAAAATGCATCCAATGTCATGTTTACAAATACAAATATCATGTTTTCTCAGGTTTCCGAAGCTTTCTTCCTAGAAAACTCGAATGTGTGGAGTATTTGACACCAGGTGGAACCAATTAGCTTTTGGCAGCTAAAAACAAAAACTTACATGCTAAAATGCCATCAAAACCTTAAAGTCCATAGAGAATGTCCAGAAAACACAAACACACACAGAGGCTGTAGCAAGATCTGGGATTGAGATAGCCACAACACACCAGATAGTTTTCTTTTCATCCAGGAGTATCTGGACAAATTGTTGTGTATTTTGGGTGAAATTTAACGAAAAATCACCGTGAAAGTGGTTTTGGAGAAATCACAATCTTCCTGTTCGGCAAATGCATCGAATGTCATATATACAAATACAAATATCATGTTTTCTCAGGTTTCTGAAGCTTTCTTCCTAGAAAACTCGAATGTGTGGAGGATTTGACTCCAGGTAACCAATCAGCGTTTGCCAGCAGAAAACAAAAAGGGACCTGCTAAAATGCATTCAAAACCTTAAAGTCCATAGAGAATATCCAGAAAACACAAACACACACAGAGGCTGTAGCAAGATCTGGGATTGAGATAGCCACAACACACCAGATCGTTTTGTTTTCATCCAGGAGTATCTGGACAAATTGTTGTGGATTTCGGATGAAATTTAACCAAAAATCTCCGTGAAAGTGGTTTTGGAGAAAAGCACAATCATCCGGTTCAGGAAATGTATCCAATGTCATGTTTACAAATAAAAATATCATGTTTTCTCAGGTTTCTGAAGCTTTCTTCCTAGAAAACTCGAATGTGTGGAGGATTTGACTCCAGGTGGAACCAATTAGCGTTCGCCAGCAGAAAACAAAATGGGTCCTGCTAAAATGCATTCAAAACCTTAAAGTCCATAGAGAATATCCAGAAAACACAAACACACACAGAGGCTGTAGCAAGATCTGTGATTGACATAGCTACAAATCACCAGATAGTTTTGTTTTCATCCAGGAGTATCTGGACAAATTGTTGTGGATTTCCGGTGAAATTTAACCAAAAATCACCGTGAAAGTGGTTTTGGAGAAAAGCACAATCTTCCTGTTCGGCAAATGCATCCAATGTCATGTTTACGAATAAAAATATCATATTTTCTCAGGTTTCTGAAGCTTTCTTCCTAAAAAACTCGAATGTGTGGAGTATTTGACTCCAGGTGGAAGCAATTAGCGTTTGGCAGCTAAAAACAAAAACTTACATGCTAAAATGCATTCAAAACCTTAAAGTCCATAGAGAATGTCCAGAAAACTCAAACAAACCAAGAGGCTGTAGCAAGATCTGGGATTGAGATAGCCACAACACACCAGATAGTTTTGTTTGCATCCAGGAGTATCCAGACTAATTGTTGTGGATTTCCGGTGTAATTTAACCAAAAATCACCGTGAAAGTGGTTTTGGAGAAAATCACAAACTTCCTGTTCGGAAAATGCATCCAATGTCATGTTTACAAATACAAATATCATGTTTTCTCAGGTTTCCGAAGCTTTCTTCCTAGAAAACTCAAATGTGTGGAGTATTTGACACCAGGTGGAACCAATTAGCGTTTGCCAGCAGAAAACAAACAGGGTCCTGCTAAAATGCAATCAAAACCTTAAAGTCCATAGAGAATATTCAGAAAACACAAACACACACAGAGGCTGTAGCAAGATCTGGGATTGAGATAGCTACAAATCACCAGATAGCTTTTGGTTTTCATCCAGGAGTATTTGGACAAATTGTTGTGGATTTTGTGTGAAATTTAACCAAAAATCACCGTGAAAGTGGTTTTGGAGAAAAGCACAATCTTCCTGTTCGGCAAATGCATCCAATGTCATGTTGACAGAAAGAAATATCATGTTTTCTCAGGTTTCTGAAGCTTTCTTCCTAGAAAACTCGAATGTGTGGAGTATTTGACTCCAGGTGGAACCAATTAGCGTTTGCCAGCAGAAAACAAAAAGGGTCCTGCTAAAATGCATTCAAAACCTTAAAGTCCATAGAGAATATCCAGAAAACAGAAACACACACAGAGGCTGTAGCAAGATCTGGGATTGAGATAGCCACAACACACCAGATAGTTTTGTTTTCATACAGGAGTATCTGGACAAATTGTTGTGGATTTCGGGTGAAATTTAACCAAAAATCACCGTGAAAGTGGTTTTGGAGGAAATCACAATGTTCCTGTTTGGCAAATGCATTCAATGTCATGTTTACAGAAAGAAATATCATGTTTTCTCAGGTTTCTGAAGCTTTCTTCCTAGAAAACTCGAACGTGTGGAGTATTTGACTCCAGGTGGAACCAATTAGCTTTTTTCAGCTAAAAACAAAAACTTACATGCTAAAATTCATTCAAAACCTTAAAGTCCATAGAGAATGTCCAGAAAACACAAACACACACAGAGGCTGTAGCAAGATCTGGGATTGAGATAGCCACAACACACCAGATCGTTTTGTTTTCATCCAGGAGTATCTGGACAAATTGTTGTGTATTTCGGGTGAAATTTAACCAAAAATCACCGCGAAAGTGGTTTTGGAGAATAGCACAATGTTCCTGTTCCGCAAATGCATCCAATGTCATGTTTACAAATACAAATATCATGTTTTCTCAGGTTTCTGAAGCTTTCTTCCTAGAAAACTCGAATGTGTGGAGTATTTGACTCCAGGTGGAACCAATTAGCTTTTGGCAGCTAAAAACAAAAACTTACATGCTAAAATGCATTCAAAACCTTAAAGTCCATAGAGAATGTCCAGAAAACACAAACACACACAGAGGCTGTAGCAAGATCTGGGATTGAGATAGCCACAACACACCAGATAGTTTTCTTTTCATCCAGGAGTATCTGGACAAATTCTTGTGTATTTTGGGTGAAATTTAACGAAAAATCACCGTGAAAGTGGTTTTGGAGAAATCACAATCTTCCTGTTCGGCAAATGCATCGAATGTCATATATACAAATACAAATATCATGTTTTCTCAGGTTTCTGAAGCTTTCTTCCTAGAAAACTCGAATGTGTGGAGTATTTGACTCCAGGTAACCAATCAGCGTTTGCCAGCAGAAAACAAAAAGGGACCTGCTAAAATGCATTCAAAACCTTAAAGTCCATAGAGAATATCCAGAAAACACAAACACACACAGAGGCTGTAGCAAGATCTGGGATTGAGATAGCCACAACACACCAGATCGTTTTGTTTTCATCCAGGAGTATCTGGACAAATTGTTGTGGATTTCGGATGAAATTTAACCAAAAATCTCCGTGAAAGTGGTTTTGGAGAAAAGCACAATCATCCGGTTCAGGAAATGTATCCAATGTCATGTTTACAAATAAAAATATCATGTTTTCTCAGGTTTCTGAAGCTTTCTTCCTAGAAAACTCGAATGTGTGGAGGATTTGACTCCAGGTGGAACCAATTAGCTTTTGGCAGTTGAAAACAAAAACTTACATGCTAAAATGCATTCAAAACCTTAAAGTCCATAGAGAATGTCCAGAAAACACAAACACACACAGAGGCTGTAGCAAGATCTGGGATTGAGATAGCCACAACACACCAGATAGTTTTCTTTTCATCCAGGAGTATCTGGACAAATTGTTGTGTATTTTGGGTGAAATTTAACGAAAAATCACCGTGAAAGTGGTTTTGGAGAAATCACAATCTTCCTGTTCGGCAAATGCATCGAATGTCATATATACAAATACAAATATCATGTTTTCTCAGGTTTCTGAAGCTTTCTTCCTAGAAAACTCGAATGTGTGGAGGATTTGACTCCAGGTAACCAATCAGCGTTTGCCAGCAGAAAACAAAAAGGGACCTGCTAAAATGCATTCAAAACCTTAAAGTCCATAGAGAATATCCAGAAAACACAAACACACACAGAGGCTGTAGCAAGATCTGGGATTGAGATAGCCACAACACACCAGATCGTTTTGTTTTCATCCAGGAGTATCTGGACAAATTGTTGTGGATTTCGGATGAAATTTAACCAAAAATCTCCGTGAAAGTGGTTTTGGAGAAAAGCACAATCATCCGGTTCAGGAAATGTATCCAATGTCATGTTTACAAATAAAAATATCATGTTTTCTCAGGTTTCTGAAGCTTTCTTCCTAGAAAACTCGAATGTGTGGAGGATTTGACTCCAGGTGGAACCAATTAGCGTTCGCCAGCAGAAAACAAAATGGGTCCTGCTAAAATGCATTCAAAACCTTAAAGTCCATAGAGAATATCCAGAAAACACAAACACACACAGAGGCTGTAGCAAGATCTGTGATTGACATAGCTACAAATCACCAGATAGTTTTGTTTTCATCCAGGAGTATCTGGACAAATTGTTGTGGATTTCCGGTGAAATTTAACCAAAAATCACCGTGAAAGTGGTTTTGGAGAAAAGCACAATCTTCCTGTTCGGCAAATGCATCCAATGTCATGTTTACGAATAAAAATATCATATTTTCTCAGGTTTCTGAAGCTTTCTTCCTAAAAAACTCGAATGTGTGGAGTATTTGACTCCAGGTGGAAGCAATTAGCGTTTGGCAGCTAAAAACAAAAACTTACATGCTAAAATGCATTCAAAACCTTAAAGTCCATAGAGAATGTCCAGAAAACTCAAACAAACCAAGAGGCTGTAGCAAGATCTGGGATTGAGATAGCCACAACACACCAGATAGTTTTGTTTGCATCCAGGAGTATCCAGACTAATTGTTGTGGATTTCCGGTGTAATTTAACCAAAAATCACCGTGAAAGTGGTTTTGGAGAAAATCACAAACTTCCTGTTCGGAAAATGCATCCAATGTCATGTTTACAAATACAAATATCATGTTTTCTCAGGTTTCCGAAGCTTTCTTCCTAGAAAACTCAAATGTGTGGAGTATTTGACACCAGGTGGAACCAATTAGCGTTTGCCAGCAGAAAACAAACAGGGTCCTGCTAAAATGCAATCAAAACCTTAAAGTCCATAGAGAATATTCAGAAAACACAAACACACACAGAGGCTGTAGCAAGATCTGGGATTGAGATAGCTACAAATCACCAGATAGCTTTTGGTTTTCATCCAGGAGTATTTGGACAAATTGTTGTGGATTTTGTGTGAAATTTAACCAAAAATCACCGTGAAAGTGGTTTTGGAGAAAAGCACAATCTTCCTGTTCGGCAAATGCATCCAATGTCATGTTGACAGAAAGAAATATCATGTTTTCTCAGGTTTCTGAAGCTTTCTTCCTAGAAAACTCGAATGTGTGGAGTATTTGACTCCAGGTGGAACCAATTAGCGTTTGCCAGCAGAAAACAAAAAGGGTCCTGCTAAAATGCATTCAAAACCTTAAAGTCCATAGAGAATATCCAGAAAACAGAAACACACACAGAGGCTGTAGCAAGATCTGGGATTGAGATAGCCACAACACACCAGATAGTTTTGTTTTCATACAGGAGTATCTGGACAAATTGTTGTGGATTTCGGGTGAAATTTAACCAAAAATCACCGTGAAAGTGGTTTTGGAGGAAATCACAATGTTCCTGTTTGGCAAATGCATTCAATGTCATGTTTACAGAAAGAAATATCATGTTTTCTCAGGTTTCTGAAGCTTTCTTCCTAGAAAACTCGAACGTGTGGAGTATTTGACTCCAGGTGGAACCAATTAGCTTTTTTCAGCTAAAAACAAAAACTTACATGCTAAAATTCATTCAAAACCTTAAAGTCCATAGAGAATGTCCAGAAAACACAAACACACACAGAGGCTGTAGCAAGATCTGGGATTGAGATAGCCACAACACACCAGATCGTTTTGTTTTCATCCAGGAGTATCTGGACAAATTGTTGTGTATTTCGGGTGAAATTTAACCAAAAATCACCGCGAAAGTGGTTTTGGAGAATAGCACAATGTTCCTGTTCCGCAAATGCATCCAATGTCATGTTTACAAATACAAATATCATGTTTTCTCAGGTTTCTGAAGCTTTCTTCCTAGAAAACTCGAATGTGTGGAGTATTTGACTCCAGGTGGAACCAATTAGCTTTTGGCAGCTAAAAACAAAAACTTACATGCTAAAATGCATTCAAAACCTTAAAGTCCATAGAGAATGTCCAGAAAACACAAACACACACAGAGGCTGTAGCAAGATCTGGGATTGAGATAGCCACAACACACCAGATAGTTTTCTTTTCATCCAGGAGTATCTGGACAAATTGTTGTGTATTTTGGGTGAAATTTAACGAAAAATCACCGTGAAAGTGGTTTTGGAGAAATCACAATCTTCCTGTTCGGCAAATGCATCGAATGTCATATATACAAATACAAATATCATGTTTTCTCAGGTTTCTGAAGCTTTCTTCCTAGAAAACTCGAATGTGTGGAGTATTTGACTCCAGGTAACCAATCAGCGTTTGCCAGCAGAAAACAAAAAGGGACCTGCTAAAATGCATTCAAAACCTTAAAGTCCATAGAGAATATCCAGAAAACACAAACACACACAGAGGCTGTAGCAAGATCTGGGATTGAGATAGCCACAACACACCAGATCGTTTTGTTTTCATCCAGGAGTATCTGGACAAATTGTTGTGGATTTCGGATGAAATTTAACCAAAAATCTCCGTGAAAGTGGTTTTGGAGAAAAGCACAATCATCCGGTTCAGGAAATGTATCCAATGTCATGTTTACAAATAAAAATATCATGTTTTCTCAGGTTTCTGAAGCTTTCTTCCTAGAAAACTCGAATGTGTGGAGGATTTGACTCCAGGTGGAACCAATTAGCTTTTGGCAGTTGAAAACAAAAACTTACATGCTAAAATGCATTCAAAACCTTAAAGTCCATAGAGAATGTCCAGAAAACACAAACACACACAGAGGCTGTAGCAAGATCTGGGATTGAGATAGCCACAACACACCAGATAGTTTTCTTTTCATCCAGGAGTATCTGGACAAATTGTTGTGTATTTTGGGTGAAATTTAACGAAAAATCACCGTGAAAGTGGTTTTGGAGAAATCACAATCTTCCTGTTCGGCAAATGCATCGAATGTCATATATACAAATACAAATATCATGTTTTCTCAGGTTTCTGAAGCTTTCTTCCTAGAAAACTCGAATGTGTGGAGGATTTGACTCCAGGTAACCAATCAGCGTTTGCCAGCAGAAAACAAAAAGGGACCTGCTAAAATGCATTCAAAACCTTAAAGTCCATAGAGAATATCCAGAAAACACAAACACACACAGAGGCTGTAGCAAGATCTGGGATTGAGATAGCCACAACACACCAGATCGTTTTGTTTTCATCCAGGAGTATCTGGACAAATTGTTGTGGATTTCGGATGAAATTTAACCAAAAATCTCCGTGAAAGTGGTTTTGGAGAAAAGCACAATCATCCGGTTCAGGAAATGTATCCAATGTCATGTTTACAAATAAAAATATCATGTTTTCTCAGGTTTCTGAAGCTTTCTTCCTAGAAAACTCGAATGTGTGGAGGATTTGACTCCAGGTGGAACCAATTAGCGTTCGCCAGCAGAAAACAAAATGGGTCCTGCTAAAATGCATTCAAAACCTTAAAGTCCATAGAGAATATCCAGAAAACACAAACACACACAGAGGCTGTAGCAAGATCTGTGATTGACATAGCTACAAATCACCAGATAGTTTTGTTTTCATCCAGGAGTATCTGGACAAATTGTTGTGGATTTCCGGTGAAATTTAACCAAAAATCACCGTGAAAGTGGTTTTGGAGAAAAGCACAATCTTCCTGTTCGGCAAATGCATCCAATGTCATGTTTACGAATAAAAATATCATATTTTCTCAGGTTTCTGAAGCTTTCTTCCTAAAAAACTCGAATGTGTGGAGTATTTGACTCCAGGTGGAAGCAATTAGCGTTTGGCAGCTAAAAACAAAAACTTACATGCTAAAATGCATTCAAAACCTTAAAGTCCATAGAGAATGTCCAGAAAACTCAAACAAACCAAGAGGCTGTAGCAAGATCTGGGATTGAGATAGCCACAACACACCAGATAGTTTTGTTTGAATCCAGGAGTATCCAGACTAATTGTTGTGGATTTCCGGTGTAATTTAACCAAAAATCACCGTGAAAGTGGTTTTGGAGAAAATCACAAACTTCCTGTTCGGAAAATGCATCCAATGTCATGTTTACAAATACAAATATCATGTTTTCTCAGGTTTCCGAAGCTTTCTTCCTAGAAAACTCAAATGTGTGGAGTATTTGACACCAGGTGGAACCAATTAGCGTTTGCCAGCAGAAAACAAACAGGGTCCTGCTAAAATGCAATCAAAACCTTAAAGTCCATAGAGAATATTCAGAAAACACAAACACACACAGAGGCTGTAGCAAGATCTGGGATTGAGATAGCTACAAATCACCAGATAGCTTTTGGTTTTCATCCAGGAGTATTTGGACAAATTGTTGTGGATTTTGTGTGAAATTTAACCAAAAATCACCGTGAAAGTGGTTTTGGAGAAAAGCACAATCTTCCTGTTCGGCAAATGCATCCAATGTCATGTTGACAGAAAGAAATATCATGTTTTCTCAGGTTTCTGAAGCTTTCTTCCTAGAAAACTCGAATGTGTGGAGTATTTGACTCCAGGTGGAACCAATTAGCGTTTGCCAGCAGAAAACAAAAAGGGTCCTGCTAAAATGCATTCAAAACCTTAAAGTCCATAGAGAATATCCAGAAAACAGAAACACACACAGAGGCTGTAGCAAGATCTGGGATTGAGATAGCCACAACACACCAGATAGTTTTGTTTTCATACAGGAGTATCTGGACAAATTGTTGTGGATTTCGGGTGAAATTTAACCAAAAATCACCGTGAAAGTGGTTTTGGAGGAAATCACAATGTTCCTGTTTGGCAAATGCATTCAATGTCATGTTTACAGAAAGAAATATCATGTTTTCTCAGGTTTCTGAAGCTTTCTTCCTAGAAAACTCGAACGTGTGGAGTATTTGACTCCAGGTGGAACCAATTAGCTTTTTTCAGCTAAAAACAAAAACTTACATGCTAAAATTCATTCAAAACCTTAAAGTCCATAGAGAATGTCCAGAAAACACAAACACACACAGAGGCTGTAGCAAGATCTGGGATTGAGATAGCCACAACACACCAGATCGTTTTGTTTTCATCCAGGAGTATCTGGACAAATTGTTGTGTATTTCGGGTGAAATTTAACCAAAAATCACCGCGAAAGTGGTTTTGGAGAATAGCACAATGTTCCTGTTCCGCAAATGCATCCAATGTCATGTTTACAAATACAAATATCATGTTTTCTCAGGTTTCTGAAGCTTTCTTCCTAGAAAACTCGAATGTGTGGAGTATTTGACTCCAGGTGGAACCAATTAGCTTTTGGCAGCTAAAAACAAAAACTTACATGCTAAAATGCATTCAAAACCTTAAAGTCCATAGAGAATGTCCAGAAAACACAAACACACACAGAGGCTGTAGCAAGATCTGGGATTGAGATAGCCACAACACACCAGATAGTTTTCTTTTCATCCAGGAGTATCTGGACAAATTGTTGTGTATTTTGGGTGAAATTTAACGAAAAATCACCGTGAAAGTGGTTTTGGAGAAATCACAATCTTCCTGTTCGGCAAATGCATCGAATGTCATATATACAAATACAAATATCATGTTTTCTCAGGTTTCTGAAGCTTTCTTCCTAGAAAACTCGAATGTGTGGAGTATTTGACTCCAGGTAACCAATCAGCGTTTGCCAGCAGAAAACAAAAAGGGACCTGCTAAAATGCATTCAAAACCTTAAAGTCCATAGAGAATATCCAGAAAACACAAACACACACAGAGGCTGTAGCAAGATCTGGGATTGAGATAGCCACAACACACCAGATCGTTTTGTTTTCATCCAGGAGTATCTGGACAAATTGTTGTGGATTTCGGATGAAATTTAACCAAAAATCTCCGTGAAAGTGGTTTTGGAGAAAAGCACAATCATCCGGTTCAGGAAATGTATCCAATGTCATGTTTACAAATAAAAATATCATGTTTTCTCAGGTTTCTGAAGCTTTCTTCCTAGAAAACTCGAATGTGTGGAGGATTTGACTCCAGGTGGAACCAATTAGCGTTCGCCAGCAGAAAACAAAATGGGTCCTGCTAAAATGCATTCAAAACCTTAAAGTCCATAGAGAATATCCAGAAAACACAAACACACACAGAGGCTGTAGCAAGATCTGTGATTGACATAGCTACAAATCACCAGATAGTTTTGTTTTCATCCAGGAGTATCTGGACAAATTGTTGTGGATTTCCGGTGAAATTTAACCAAAAATCACCGTGAAAGTGGTTTTGGAGAAAAGCACAATCTTCCTGTTCGGCAAATGCATCCAATGTCATGTTTACGAATAAAAATATCATATTTTCTCAGGTTTCTGAAGCTTTCTTCCTAAAAAACTCGAATGTGTGGAGTATTTGACTCCAGGTGGAAGCAATTAGCGTTTGGCAGCTAAAAACAAAAACTTACATGCTAAAATGCATTCAAAACCTTAAAGTCCATAGAGAATGTCCAGAAAACTCAAACAAACCAAGAGGCTGTAGCAAGATCTGGGATTGAGATAGCCACAACACACCAGATAGTTTTGTTTGCATCCAGGAGTATCCAGACTAATTGTTGTGGATTTCCGGTGTAATTTAACCAAAAATCACCGTGAAAGTGGTTTTGGAGAAAATCACAAACTTCCTGTTCGGAAAATGCATCCAATGTCATGTTTACAAATACAAATATCATGTTTTCTCAGGTTTCCGAAGCTTTCTTCCTAGAAAACTCAAATGTGTGGAGTATTTGACACCAGGTGGAACCAATTAGCGTTTGCCAGCAGAAAACAAACAGGGTCCTGCTAAAATGCAATCAAAACCTTAAAGTCCATAGAGAATATTCAGAAAACACAAACACACACAGAGGCTGTAGCAAGATCTGGGATTGAGATAGCTACAAATCACCAGATAGCTTTTGGTTTTCATCCAGGAGTATTTGGACAAATTGTTGTGGATTTTGTGTGAAATTTAACCAAAAATCACCGTGAAAGTGGTTTTGGAGAAAAGCACAATCTTCCTGTTCGGCAAATGCATCCAATGTCATGTTGACAGAAAGAAATATCATGTTTTCTCAGGTTTCTGAAGCTTTCTTCCTAGAAAACTCGAATGTGTGGAGTATTTGACTCCAGGTGGAACCAATTAGCGTTTGCCAGCAGAAAACAAAAAGGGTCCTGCTAAAATGCATTCAAAACCTTAAAGTCCATAGAGAATATCCAGAAAACAGAAACACACACAGAGGCTGTAGCAAGATCTGGGATTGAGATAGCCACAACACACCAGATAGTTTTGTTTTCATACAGGAGTATCTGGACAAATTGTTGTGGATTTCGGGTGAAATTTAACCAAAAATCACCGTGAAAGTGGTTTTGGAGGAAATCACAATGTTCCTGTTTGGCAAATGCATTCAATGTCATGTTTACAGAAAGAAATATCATGTTTTCTCAGGTTTCTGAAGCTTTCTTCCTAGAAAACTCGAACGTGTGGAGTATTTGACTCCAGGTGGAACCAATTAGCTTTTTTCAGCTAAAAACAAAAACTTACATGCTAAAATTCATTCAAAACCTTAAAGTCCATAGAGAATGTCCAGAAAACACAAACACACACAGAGGCTGTAGCAAGATCTGGGATTGAGATAGCCACAACACACCAGATCGTTTTGTTTTCATCCAGGAGTATCTGGACAAATTGTTGTGTATTTCGGGTGAAATTTAACCAAAAATCACCGCGAAAGTGGTTTTGGAGAATAGCACAATGTTCCTGTTCCGCAAATGCATCCAATGTCATGTTTACAAATACAAATATCATGTTTTCTCAGGTTTCTGAAGCTTTCTTCCTAGAAAACTCGAATGTGTGGAGTATTTGACTCCAGGTGGAACCAATTAGCTTTTGGCAGCTAAAAACAAAAACTTACATGCTAAAATGCATTCAAAACCTTAAAGTCCATAGAGAATGTCCAGAAAACACAAACACACACAGAGGCTGTAGCAAGATCTGGGATTGAGATAGCCACAACACACCAGATAGTTTTCTTTTCATCCAGGAGTATCTGGACAAATTGTTGTGTATTTTGGGTGAAATTTAACGAAAAATCACCGTGAAAGTGGTTTTGGAGAAATCACAATCTTCCTGTTCGGCAAATGCATCGAATGTCATATATACAAATACAAATATCATGTTTTCTCAGGTTTCTGAAGCTTTCTTCCTAGAAAACTCGAATGTGTGGAGTATTTGACTCCAGGTAACCAATCAGCGTTTGCCAGCAGAAAACAAAAAGGGACCTGCTAAAATGCATTCAAAACCTTAAAGTCCATAGAGAATATCCAGAAAACACAAACACACACAGAGGCTGTAGCAAGATCTGGGATTGAGATAGCCACAACACACCAGATCGTTTTGTTTTCATCCAGGAGTATCTGGACAAATTGTTGTGGATTTCGGATGAAATTTAACCAAAAATCTCCGTGAAAGTGGTTTTGGAGAAAAGCACAATCATCCGGTTCAGGAAATGTATCCAATGTCATGTTTACAAATAAAAATATCATGTTTTCTCAGGTTTCTGAAGCTTTCTTCCTAGAAAACTCGAATGTGTGGAGGATTTGACTCCAGGTGGAACCAATTAGCTTTTGGCAGTTGAAAACAAAAACTTACATGCTAAAATGCATTCAAAACCTTAAAGTCCATAGAGAATGTCCAGAAAACACAAACACACACAGAGGCTGTAGCAAGATCTGGGATTGAGATAGCCACAACACACCAGATAGTTTTCTTTTCATCCAGGAGTATCTGGACAAATTGTTGTGTATTTTGGGTGAAATTTAACGAAAAATCACCGTGAAAGTGGTTTTGGAGAAATCACAATCTTCCTGTTCGGCAAATGCATCGAATGTCATATATACAAATACAAATATCATGTTTTCTCAGGTTTCTGAAGCTTTCTTCCTAGAAAACTCGAATGTGTGGAGGATTTGACTCCAGGTAACCAATCAGCGTTTGCCAGCAGAAAACAAAAAGGGACCTGCTAAAATGCATTCAAAACCTTAAAGTCCATAGAGAATATCCAGAAAACACAAACACACACAGAGGCTGTAGCAAGATCTGGGATTGAGATAGCCACAACACACCAGATCGTTTTGTTTTCATCCAGGAGTATCTGGACAAATTGTTGTGGATTTCGGATGAAATTTAACCAAAAATCTCCGTGAAAGTGGTTTTGGAGAAAAGCACAATCATCCGGTTCAGGAAATGTATCCAATGTCATGTTTACAAATAAAAATATCATGTTTTCTCAGGTTTCTGAAGCTTTCTTCCTAGAAAACTCGAATGTGTGGAGGATTTGACTCCAGGTGGAACCAATTAGCGTTCGCCAGCAGAAAACAAAATGGGTCCTGCTAAAATGCATTCAAAACCTTAAAGTCCATAGAGAATATCCAGAAAACACAAACACACACAGAGGCTGTAGCAAGATCTGTGATTGACATAGCTACAAATCACCAGATAGTTTTGTTTTCATCCAGGAGTATCTGGACAAATTGTTGTGGATTTCCGGTGAAATTTAACCAAAAATCACCGTGAAAGTGGTTTTGGAGAAAAGCACAATCTTCCTGTTCGGCAAATGCATCCAATGTCATGTTTACGAATAAAAATATCATATTTTCTCAGGTTTCTGAAGCTTTCTTCCTAAAAAACTCGAATGTGTGGAGTATTTGACTCCAGGTGGAAGCAATTAGCGTTTGGCAGCTAAAAACAAAAACTTACATGCTAAAATGCATTCAAAACCTTAAAGTCCATAGAGAATGTCCAGAAAACTCAAACAAACCAAGAGGCTGTAGCAAGATCTGGGATTGAGATAGCCACAACACACCAGATAGTTTTGTTTGAATCCAGGAGTATCCAGACTAATTGTTGTGGATTTCCGGTGTAATTTAACCAAAAATCACCGTGAAAGTGGTTTTGGAGAAAATCACAAACTTCCTGTTCGGAAAATGCATCCAATGTCATGTTTACAAATACAAATATCATGTTTTCTCAGGTTTCCGAAGCTTTCTTCCTAGAAAACTCAAATGTGTGGAGTATTTGACACCAGGTGGAACCAATTAGCGTTTGCCAGCAGAAAACAAACAGGGTCCTGCTAAAATGCAATCAAAACCTTAAAGTCCATAGAGAATATTCAGAAAACACAAACACACACAGAGGCTGTAGCAAGATCTGGGATTGAGATAGCTACAAATCACCAGATAGCTTTTGGTTTTCATCCAGGAGTATTTGGACAAATTGTTGTGGATTTTGTGTGAAATTTAACCAAAAATCACCGTGAAAGTGGTTTTGGAGAAAAGCACAATCTTCCTGTTCGGCAAATGCATCCAATGTCATGTTGACAGAAAGAAATATCATGTTTTCTCAGGTTTCTGAAGCTTTCTTCCTAGAAAACTCGAATGTGTGGAGTATTTGACTCCAGGTGGAACCAATTAGCGTTTGCCAGCAGAAAACAAAAAGGGTCCTGCTAAAATGCATTCAAAACCTTAAAGTCCATAGAGAATATCCAGAAAACAGAAACACACACAGAGGCTGTAGCAAGATCTGGGATTGAGATAGCCACAACACACCAGATAGTTTTGTTTTCATACAGGAGTATCTGGACAAATTGTTGTGGATTTCGGGTGAAATTTAACCAAAAATCACCGTGAAAGTGGTTTTGGAGGAAATCACAATGTTCCTGTTTGGCAAATGCATTCAATGTCATGTTTACAGAAAGAAATATCATGTTTTCTCAGGTTTCTGAAGCTTTCTTCCTAGAAAACTCGAACGTGTGGAGTATTTGACTCCAGGTGGAACCAATTAGCTTTTTTCAGCTAAAAACAAAAACTTACATGCTAAAATTCATTCAAAACCTTAAAGTCCATAGAGAATGTCCAGAAAACACAAACACACACAGAGGCTGTAGCAAGATCTGGGATTGAGATAGCCACAACACACCAGATCGTTTTGTTTTCATCCAGGAGTATCTGGACAAATTGTTGTGTATTTCGGGTGAAATTTAACCAAAAATCACCGCGAAAGTGGTTTTGGAGAATAGCACAATGTTCCTGTTCCGCAAATGCATCCAATGTCATGTTTACAAATACAAATATCATGTTTTCTCAGGTTTCTGAAGCTTTCTTCCTAGAAAACTCGAATGTGTGGAGTATTTGACTCCAGGTGGAACCAATTAGCTTTTGGCAGCTAAAAACAAAAACTTACATGCTAAAATGCATTCAAAACCTTAAAGTCCATAGAGAATGTCCAGAAAACACAAACACACACAGAGGCTGTAGCAAGATCTGGGATTGAGATAGCCACAACACACCAGATAGTTTTCTTTTCATCCAGGAGTATCTGGACAAATTGTTGTGTATTTTGGGTGAAATTTAACGAAAAATCACCGTGAAAGTGGTTTTGGAGAAATCACAATCTTCCTGTTCGGCAAATGCATCGAATGTCATATATACAAATACAAATATCATGTTTTCTCAGGTTTCTGAAGCTTTCTTCCTAGAAAACTCGAATGTGTGGAGTATTTGACTCCAGGTAACCAATCAGCGTTTGCCAGCAGAAAACAAAAAGGGACCTGCTAAAATGCATTCAAAACCTTAAAGTCCATAGAGAATATCCAGAAAACACAAACACACACAGAGGCTGTAGCAAGATCTGGGATTGAGATAGCCACAACACACCAGATCGTTTTGTTTTCATCCAGGAGTATCTGGACAAATTGTTGTGGATTTCGGATGAAATTTAACCAAAAATCTCCGTGAAAGTGGTTTTGGAGAAAAGCACAATCATCCGGTTCAGGAAATGTATCCAATGTCATGTTTACAAATAAAAATATCATGTTTTCTCAGGTTTCTGAAGCTTTCTTCCTAGAAAACTCGAATGTGTGGAGGATTTGACTCCAGGTGGAACCAATTAGCTTTTGGCAGTTGAAAACAAAAACTTACATGCTAAAATGCATTCAAAACCTTAAAGTCCATAGAGAATGTCCAGAAAACACAAACACACACAGAGGCTGTAGCAAGATCTGGGATTGAGATAGCCACAACACACCAGATAGTTTTGTTTTCATCCAGGAGTATCTGGACAAATTGTTGTGGATTTCGGGTGAAATTTAACCAAAAATCACCGTGAAAGTAGTTTTGGAGAAAATCACAATCTTCCTGTTCTGCAAATGCATCCAATGTCATGTTGACAGAAAGAAATATCATGTTTTCTCAGGTTTCTGAAGCTTTCTTCCTAGAAAACTCGAATGTGTGGAGTATTTGACTCCAGGTGGAACCAATTAGCGTTTGCCAGCAGAAAACAAAAAGGGTCCTGCTAAAATGCATTCAAAACCTTAAAGTCCATAGAGAATATCCAGAAAACAGAAACACACACAGAGGCTGTAGCAAGATCTGGGATTGAGATAGCCACAACACACCAGATAGTTTTGTTTTCATCCAGGAGTATCTGGACAAATTGTTGTGGATTTCGGGTGAAATTTAACCAAAAATCACCGTGAAAGTGGTTTTGGAGGAAATCACAATGTTCCTGTTTGGCAAATGCATTCAATGTCATGTTTACAGAAAGAAATATCATGTTTTCTCAGGTTTCTGAAGCTTTCTTCCTAGAAAACTCGAACGTGTGGAGTATTTGACTCCAGGTGGAACCAATTAGCTTTTTTCAGCTAAAAACAAAAACTTACATGCTAAAATTCATTCAAAACCTTAAAGTCCATAGAGAATGTCCAGAAAACACAAACACACACAGAGGCTGTAGCAAGATCTGGGATTGAGATAGCCACAACACACCAGATCGTTTTGTTTTCATCCAGGAGTATCTGGACAAATTGTTGTGTATTTCGGGTGAAATTTAACCAAAAATCACCGCGAAAGTGGTTTTGGAGAATAGCACAATGTTCCTGTTCCGCAAATGCATCCAATGTCATGTTTACAAATACAAATATCATGTTTTCTCAGGTTTCTGAAGCTTTCTTCCTAGAAAACTCGAATGTGTGGAGTATTTGACTCCAGGTGGAACCAATTAGCTTTTGGCAGCTAAAAACAAAAACTTACATGCTAAAATGCATTCAAAACCTTAAAGTCCATAGAGAATGTCCAGAAAACACAAACACACACAGAGGCTGTAGCAAGATCTGGGATTGAGATAGCCACAACACACCAGATAGTTTTCTTTTCATCCAGGAGTATCTGGACAAATTGTTGTGTATTTTGGGTGAAATTTAACGAAAAATCACCGTGAAAGTGGTTTTGGAGAAATCACAATCTTCCTGTTCGGCAAATGCATCGAATGTCATGTATACAAATACAAATATCATGTTTTCTCAGGTCTCTGGAGCTTTCTTCCTAGAAAACTCGAATGTGTGGAGTATTTGATTCCAGGTAACCAATCAGCGTTTGCCAGCAGAAAACAAAAAGGGACCTGCTAAAATGCATTCAAAACCTTAAAGTCCATAGAGAATATCCAGAAAACACAAACACACACAGAGGCTGTAGCAAGATCTGGGATTGAGATAGCTACAAATCACCAGATAGTTTTGTTTTATTCATAAGTATCTGGACAAATTGTTGTGGATTTCGGGTGAAATTTAACCAAAAATCACCGTGAAAGCAGTTTTGGAGAAAAGCACAATCTTCCTGTTTGGCAAATGCATCCAATGTCATGTTTACAGAAAGAAATATCATGTTTTCTCAGGTTTCTGAAGCTTTCTTCCTAGAAAACTCGAATGTGTGGAGTATTTGACTCCAGGTGGAACCAATTAGCTTTTGGCAGCTAAAAACAAAAACTTACATGCTAAAATGCCATCAAAACCTTAAAGTACATAGAGAATGTCCAGAAAACACAAACACACACAGAGGCTGTAGCAAGATCTGGGATTGAGATAGCCACAACACACCAGATAGTTTTCTTTTCATCCAGGAGTATCTGGACAAATTGTTGTGTATTTTGGGTGAAATTTAACGAAAAATCACCGTGAAAGTGGTTTTGGAGAAATCACAATCTTCCTGTTCGGCAAATGCATCGAATGTCATGTATACAAATACAAATATCATGTTTTCTCAGGTCTCTGGAGCTTTCTTCCTAGAAAACTCGAATGTGTGGAGTATTTGATTCCAGGTAACCAATCAGCGTTTGCCAGCAGAAAACAAAAAGGGACCTGCTAAAATGCATTCAAAACCTTAAAGTCCATAGAGAATATCCAGAAAACACAAACACACACAGAGGCTGTAGCAAGATCTGGGATTGAGATAGCTACAAATCACCAGATAGTTTTGTTTTATTCATAAGTATCTGGACAAATTGTTGTGGATTTCGGGTGAAATTTAACCAAAAATCACCGTGAAAGCAGTTTTGGAGAAAAGCACAATCTTCCTGTTTGGCAAATGCATCCAATGTCATGTTTACAGAAAGAAATATCATGTTTACTCAGGTTTCTGAAGCTTTCTTCCTAGAAAACTCGAATGTGTGGAGTATTTGACTCCAGGTGGAACCAATTAGCTTTTGGCAGCTAAAAACAAAAACTTACATGCTAAAATGCCATCAAAACCTTAAAGTCCATAGAGAATGTCCAGAAAACACAAACACACACAGAGGCTGTAGCAAGATCTGGGATTGAGATAGCCACAACACACCAGATAGTTTTCTTTTCATCCAGGAGTATCTGGACAAATTGTTGTGTATTTTGGTTGAAATTTAACGAAAAATCACCGTGAAAGTGGTTTTGGAGAAATCACAATCTTCCTGTTCGGCAAATGCATCGAATGTCTTATATACAAATACAAATATCATGTTTTCTCAGGTTTCTGAAGCTTTCTTCCTAGAAAACTCGAATGTGTGGAGGATTTGACTCCAGGTAACCAATCAGCGTTTGCCAGCAGAAAACAAAAAGGGACCTGCTAAAATGCATTCAAAACCTTAAAGTCCATAGAGAATATCCAGAAAACACAAACACACACAGAGGCTGTAGCAAGATCTGGGATTGAGATAGCCACAACACACCAGATCGTTTTGTTTTCATCCAGGAGTATCTGGACAAATTGTTGTGGATTTCGGATGAAATTTAACCAAAAATCTCCGTGAAAGTGGTTTTGGAGAAAAGCACAATCATCCGGTTCAGGAAATGTATCCAATGTCATGTTTACAAATAAAAATATCATGTTTTCTCAGGTTTCTGAAGCTTTCTTCCTAGAAAACTCGAATGTGTGGAGGATTTGACTCCAGGTGGAACCAATTAGCGTTCGCCAGCAGAAAACAAAATGGGTCCTGCTAAAATGCATTCAAAACCTTAAAGTCCATAGAGAATATCCAGAAAACACAAACACACACAGAGGCTGTAGCAAGATCTGTGATTGACATAGCTACAAATCACCAGATAGTTTTGTTTTCATCCAGGAGTATCTGGACAAATTGTTGTGGATTTCCGGTGAAATTTAACCAAAAATCACCGTGAAAGTGGTTTTGGAGAAAAGCACAATCTTCCTGTTCGGCAAATGCATCCAATGTCATGTTTACGAATAAAAATATCATATTTTCTCAGGTTTCTGAAGCTTTCTTCCTAAAAAACTCGAATGTGTGGAGTATTTGACTCCAGGTGGAAGCAATTAGCGTTTGGCAGCTAAAAACAAAAACTTACATGCTAAAATGCATTCAAAACCTTAAAGTCCATAGAGAATGTCCAGAAAACTCAAACAAACCAAGAGGCTGTAGCAAGATCTGGGATTGAGATAGCCACAACACACCAGATAGTTTTGTTTGCATCCAGGAGTATCCAGACTAATTGTTGTGGATTTCCGGTGTAATTTAACCAAAAATCACCGTGAAAGTGGTTTTGGAGAAAATCACAATCTTCCTGTTCGGAAAATGCATCCAATGTCATGTTTACAAATACAAATATCATGTTTTCTCAGGTTTCCGAAGCTTTCTTCCTAGAAAACTCAAATGTGTGGAGTATTTGACACCAGGTGGAACCAATTAGCGTTTGCCAGCAGAAAACAAACAGGGTCCTGCTAAAATGCAATCAAAACCTTAAAGTCCATAGAGAATATTCAGAAAACACAAACACACACAGAGGCTGTAGCAAGATCTGGGATTGAGATAGCTACAAATCACCAGATAGCTTTTGGTTTTCATCCAGGAGTATTTGGACAAATTGTTGTGGATTTTGTGTGAAATTTAACCAAAAATCACCGTGAAAGTGGTTTTGGAGAAAAGCACAATCTTCCTGTTCGGCAAATGCATCCAATGTCATGTTGACAGAAAGAAATATCATGTTTTCTCAGGTTTCTGAAGCTTTCTTCCTAGAAAACTCGAATGTGTGGAGTATTTGACTCCAGGTGGAACCAATTAGCGTTTGCCAGCAGAAAACAAAAAGGGTCCTGCTAAAATGCATTCAAAACCTTAAAGTCCATAGAGAATATCCAGAAAACAGAAACACACACAGAGGCTGTAGCAAGATCTGGGATTGAGATAGCCACAACACACCAGATAGTTTTGTTTTCATACAGGAGTATCTGGACAAATTGTTGTGGATTTCGGGTGAAATTTAACCAAAAATCACCGTGAAAGTGGTTTTGGAGGAAATCACAATGTTCCTGTTTGGCAAATGCATTCAATGTCATGTTTACAGAAAGAAATATCATGTTTTCTCAGGTTTCTGAAGCTTTCTTCCTAGAAAACTCGAACGTGTGGAGTATTTGACTCCAGGTGGAACCAATTAGCTTTTTTCAGCTAAAAACAAAAACTTACATGCTAAAATTCATTCAAAACCTTAAAGTCCATAGAGAATGTCCAGAAAACACAAACACACACAGAGGCTGTAGCAAGATCTGGGATTGAGATAGCCACAACACACCAGATCGTTTTGTTTTCATCCAGGAGTATCTGGACAAATTGTTGTGTATTTCGGGTGAAATTTAACCAAAAATCACCGCGAAAGTGGTTTTGGAGAATAGCACAATGTTCCTGTTCCGCAAATGCATCCAATGTCATGTTTACAAATACAAATATCATGTTTTCTCAGGTTTCTGAAGCTTTCTTCCTAGAAAACTCGAATGTGTGGAGTATTTGACTCCAGGTGGAACCAATTAGCTTTTGGCAGCTAAAAACAAAAACTTACATGCTAAAATGCATTCAAAACCTTAAAGTCCATAGAGAATGTCCAGAAAACACAAACACACACAGAGGCTGTAGCAAGATCTGGGATTGAGATAGCCACAACACACCAGATAGTTTTCTTTTCATCCAGGAGTATCTGGACAAATTGTTGTGTATTTTGGGTGAAATTTAACGAAAAATCACCGTGAAAGTGGTTTTGGAGAAATCACAATCTTCCTGTTCGGCAAATGCATCGAATGTCATGTATACAAATACAAATATCATGTTTTCTCAGGTCTCTGGAGCTTTCTTCCTAGAAAACTCGAATGTGTGGAGTATTTGATTCCAGGTAACCAATCAGCGTTTGCCAGCAGAAAACAAAAAGGGACCTGCTAAAATGCATTCAAAACCTTAAAGTCCATAGAGAATATCCAGAAAACACAAACACACACAGAGGCTGTAGCAAGATCTGGGATTGAGATAGCCACAACACACCAGATCGTTTTGTTTTCATCCAGGAGTATCTGGACAAATTGTTGTGGATTTCGGGTGAAATTTAACCAAAAATCACCGTGAAAGCAGTTTTGGAGAAAAGCACAATCTTCCTGTTTGGCAAATGCATCCAATGTCATGTTTACAGAAAGAAATATCATGTTTTCTCAGGTTTCTGAAGCTTTCTTCCTAGAAAACTCGAATGTGTGGAGTATTTGACTCCAGGTGGAACCAATTAGCTTTTGGCAGCTAAAAACAAAAACTTACATGCTAAAATGCCATCAAAACCTTAAAGTCCATAGAGAATGTCCAGAAAACACAAACACACACAGAGGCTGTAGCAAGATCTGGGATTGAGATAGCCACAACACACCAGATAGTTTTCTTTTCATCCAGGAGTATCTGGACAAATTGTTGTGTATTTTGGGTGAAATTTAACGAAAAATCACCGTGAAAGTGGTTTTGGAGAAATCACAATCTTCCTGTTCGGCAAATGCATCGAATGTCATGTATACAAATACAAATATCATGTTTTCTCAGGTCTCTGGAGCTTTCTTCCTAGAAAACTCGAATGTGTGGAGTATTTGATTCCAGGTAACCAATCAGCGTTTGCCAGCAGAAAACAAAAAGGGACCTGCTAAAATGCATTCAAAACCTTAAAGTCCATAGAGAATATCCAGAAAACACAAACACACACAGAGGCTGTAGCAAGATCTGGGATTGAGATAGCTACAAATCACCAGATAGTTTTGTTTTATTCATAAGTATCTGGACAAATTGTTGTGGATTTCGGGTGAAATTTAACCAAAAATCACCGTGAAAGCAGTTTTGGAGAAAAGCACAATCTTCCTGTTTGGCAAATGCATCCAATGTCATGTTTACAGAAAGAAATATCATGTTTACTCAGGTTTCTGAAGCTTTCTTCCTAGAAAACTCGAATGTGTGGAGTATTTGACTCCAGGTGGAACCAATTAGCTTTTGGCAGCTAAAAACAAAAACTTACATGCTAAAATGCCATCAAAACCTTAAAGTCCATAGAGAATGTCCAGAAAACACAAACACACACAGAGGCTGTAGCAAGATCTGGGATTGAGATAGCCACAACACACCAGATAGTTTTCTTTTCATCCAGGAGTATCTGGACAAATTGTTGTGTATTTTGGTTGAAATTTAACGAAAAATCACCGTGAAAGTGGTTTTGGAGAAATCACAATCTTCCTGTTCGGCAAATGCATCGAATGTCTTATATACAAATACAAATATCATGTTTTCTCAGGTTTCTGAAGCTTTCTTCCTAGAAAACTCGAATGTGTGGAGGATTTGACTCCAGGTAACCAATCAGCGTTTGCCAGCAGAAAACAAAAAGGGACCTGCTAAAATGCATTCAAAACCTTAAAGTCCATAGAGAATATCCAGAAAACACAAACACACACAGAGGCTGTAGCAAGATCTGGGATTGAGATAGCCACAACACACCAGATCGTTTTGTTTTCATCCAGGAGTATCTGGACAAATTGTTGTGGATTTCGGATGAAATTTAACCAAAAATCTCCGTGAAAGTGGTTTTGGAGAAAAGCACAATCATCCGGTTCAGGAAATGTATCCAATGTCATGTTTACAAATAAAAATATCATGTTTTCTCAGGTTTCTGAAGCTTTCTTCCTAGAAAACTCGAATGTGTGGAGGATTTGACTCCAGGTGGAACCAATTAGCGTTCGCCAGCAGAAAACAAAATGGGTCCTGCTAAAATGCATTCAAAACCTTAAAGTCCATAGAGAATATCCAGAAAACACAAACACACACAGAGGCTGTAGCAAGATCTGTGATTGACATAGCTACAAATCACCAGATAGTTTTGTTTTCATCCAGGAGTATCTGGACAAATTGTTGTGGATTTCCGGTGAAATTTAACCAAAAATCACCGTGAAAGTGGTTTTGGAGAAAAGCACAATCTTCCTGTTCGGCAAATGCATCCAATGTCATGTTTACGAATAAAAATATCATATTTTCTCAGGTTTCTGAAGCTTTCTTCCTAAAAAACTCGAATGTGTGGAGTATTTGACTCCAGGTGGAAGCAATTAGCGTTTGGCAGCTAAAAACAAAAACTTACATGCTAAAATGCATTCAAAACCTTAAAGTCCATAGAGAATGTCCAGAAAACTCAAACAAACCAAGAGGCTGTAGCAAGATCTGGGATTGAGATAGCCACAACACACCAGATAGTTTTGTTTGCATCCAGGAGTATCCAGACTAATTGTTGTGGATTTCCGGTGTAATTTAACCAAAAATCACCGTGAAAGTGGTTTTGGAGAAAATCACAATCTTCCTGTTCGGAAAATGCATCCAATGTCATGTTTACAAATACAAATATCATGTTTTCTCAGGTTTCCGAAGCTTTCTTCCTAGAAAACTCAAATGTGTGGAGTATTTGACACCAGGTGGAACCAATTAGCGTTTGCCAGCAGAAAACAAACAGGGTCCTGCTAAAATGCAATCAAAACCTTAAAGTCCATAGAGAATATTCAGAAAACACAAACACACACAGAGGCTGTAGCAAGATCTGGGATTGAGATAGCTACAAATCACCAGATAGCTTTTGGTTTTCATCCAGGAGTATTTGGACAAATTGTTGTGGATTTTGTGTGAAATTTAACCAAAAATCACCGTGAAAGTGGTTTTGGAGAAAAGCACAATCTTCCTGTTCGGCAAATGCATCCAATGTCATGTTGACAGAAAGAAATATCATGTTTTCTCAGGTTTCTGAAGCTTTCTTCCTAGAAAACTCGAATGTGTGGAGTATTTGACTCCAGGTGGAACCAATTAGCGTTTGCCAGCAGAAAACAAAAAGGGTCCTGCTAAAATGCATTCAAAACCTTAAAGTCCATAGAGAATATCCAGAAAACAGAAACACACACAGAGGCTGTAGCAAGATCTGGGATTGAGATAGCCACAACACACCAGATAGTTTTGTTTTCATACAGGAGTATCTGGACAAATTGTTGTGGATTTCGGGTGAAATTTAACCAAAAATCATCGTGAAAGTGGTTTTGGAGGAAATCACAATGTTCCTGTTTGGCAAATGCATTCAATGTCATGTTTACAGAAAGAAATATCATGTTTTCTCAGGTTTCTGAAGCTTTCTTCCTAGAAAACTCGAACGTGTGGAGTATTTGACTCCAGGTGGAACCAATTAGCTTTTTTCAGCTAAAAACAAAAACTTACATGCTAAAATTCATTCAAAACCTTAAAGTCCATAGAGAATGTCCAGAAAACACAAACACACACAGAGGCTGTAGCAAGATCTGGGATTGAGATAGCCACAACACACCAGATCGTTTTGTTTTCATCCAGGAGTATCTGGACAAATTGTTGTGTATTTCGGGTGAAATTTAACCAAAAATCACCGCGAAAGTGGTTTTGGAGAATAGCACAATGTTCCTGTTCCGCAAATGCATCCAATGTCATGTTTACAAATACAAATATCATGTTTTCTCAGGTTTCTGAAGCTTTCTTCCTAGAAAACTCGAATGTGTGGAGTATTTGACTCCAGGTGGAACCAATTAGCTTTTGGCAGCTAAAAACAAAAACTTACATGCTAAAATGCATTCAAAACCTTAAAGTCCATAGAGAATGTCCAGAAAACACAAACACACACAGAGGCTGTAGCAAGATCTGGGATTGAGATAGCCACAACACACCAGATAGTTTTCTTTTCATCCAGGAGTATCTGGACAAATTGTTGTGTATTTTGGGTGAAATTTAACGAAAAATCACCGTGAAAGTGGTTTTGGAGAAATCACAATCTTCCTGTTCGGCAAATGCATCGAATGTCATGTATACAAATACAAATATCATGTTTTCTCAGGTCTCTGGAGCTTTCTTCCTAGAAAACTCGAATGTGTGGAGTATTTGATTCCAGGTAACCAATCAGCGTTTGCCAGCAGAAAACAAAAAGGGACCTGCTAAAATGCATTCAAAACCTTAAAGTCCATAGAGAATATCCAGAAAACACAAACACACACAGAGGCTGTAGCAAGATCTGGGATTGAGATAGCCACAACACACCAGATCGTTTTGTTTTCATCCAGGAGTATCTGGACAAATTGTTGTGGATTTCGGATGAAATTTAACCAAAAATCTCCGTGAAAGTGGTTTTGGAGAAAAGCACAATCATCCGGTTCAGGAAATGTATCCAATGTCATGTTTACAAATAAAAATATCATGTTTTCTCAGGTTTCTGAAGCTTTCTTCCTAGAAAACTCGAATGTGTGGAGGATTTGACTCCAGGTGGAACCAATTAGCTTTTGGCAGTTGAAAACAAAAACTTACATGCTAAAATGCATTCAAAACCTTAAAGTCCATAGAGAATGTCCAGAAAACACAAACACACACAGAGGCTGTAGCAAGATCTGGGATTGAGATAGCCACAACACACCAGATAGTTTTGTTTTCATCCAGGAGTATCTGGACAAATTGTTGTGGATTTCGGGTGAAATTTAACGAAAAATCACCGTGAAAGTAGTTTTGGAGAAAATCACAATCTTCCTGTTCTGCAAATGCATCCAATGTCATGTTGACAGAAAGAAATATCATGTTTTCTCAGGTTTCTGAAGCTTTCTTCCTAGAAAACTCGAATGTGTGGAGTATTTGACTCCAGGTGGAACCAATTAGCGTTTGCCAGCAGAAAACAAAAAGGGTCCTGCTAAAATGCATTCAAAACCTTAAAGTCCATAGAGAATATCCAGAAAACAGAAACACACACAGAGGCTGTAGCAAGATCTGGGATTGAGATAGCCACAACACACCAGATAGTTTTGTTTTCATACAGGAGTATCTGGACAAATTGTTGTGGATTTCGGGTGAAATTTAACCAAAAATCACCGTGAAAGTGGTTTTGGAGGAAATCACAATGTTCCTGTTTGGCAAATGCATTCAATGTCATGTTTACAGAAAGAAATATCATGTTTTCTCAGGTTTCTGAAGCTTTCTTCCTAGAAAACTCGAACGTGTGGAGTATTTGACTCCAGGTGGAACCAATTAGCTTTTTTCAGCTAAAAACAAAAACTTACATGCTAAAATTCATTCAAAACCTTAAAGTCCATAGAGAATGTCCAGAAAACACAAACACACACAGAGGCTGTAGCAAGATCTGGGATTGAGATAGCCACAACACACCAGATCGTTTTGTTTTCATCCAGGAGTATCTGGACAAATTGTTGTGTATTTCGGGTGAAATTTAACCAAAAATCACCGCGAAAGTGGTTTTGGAGAATAGCACAATGTTCCTGTTCCGCAAATGCATCCAATGTCATGTTTACAAATACAAATATCATGTTTTCTCAGGTTTCTGAAGCTTTCTTCCTAGAAAACTCGAATGTGTGGAGTATTTGACTCCAGGTGGAACCAATTAGCTTTTGGCAGCTAAAAACAAAAACTTACATGCTAAAATGCATTCAAAACCTTAAAGTCCATAGAGAATGTCCAGAAAACACAAACACACACAGAGGCTGTAGCAAGATCTGGGATTGAGATAGCCACAACACACCAGATAGTTTTCTTTTCATCCAGGAGTATCTGGACAAATTCTTGTGTATTTTGGGTGAAATTTAACGAAAAATCACCGTGAAAGTGGTTTTGGAGAAATCACAATCTTCCTGTTCGGCAAATGCATCGAATGTCATGTATACAAATACAAATATCATGTTTTCTCAGGTCTCTGGAGCTTTCTTCCTAGAAAACTCGAATGTGTGGAGTATTTGATTCCAGGTAACCAATCAGCGTTTGCCAGCAGAAAACAAAAAGGGACCTGCTAAAATGCATTCAAAACCTTAAAGTCCATAGAGAATATCCAGAAAACACAAACACACACAGAGGCTGTAGCAAGATCTGGGATTGAGATAGCTACAAATCACCAGATAGTTTTGTTTTATTCATAAGTATCTGGACAAATTGTTGTGGATTTCGGGTGAAATTTAACCAAAAATCACCGTGAAAGCAGTTTTGGAGAAAAGCACAATCTTCCTGTTTGGCAAATGCATCCAATGTCATGTTTACAGAAAGAAATATCATGTTTTCTCAGGTTTCTGAAGCTTTCTTCCTAGAAAACTCGAATGTGTGGAGTATTTGACTCCAGGTGGAACCAATTAGCTTTTGGCAGCTAAAAACAAAAACTTACATGCTAAAATGCCATCAAAACCTTAAAGTCCATAGAGAATGTCCAGAAAACACAAACACACACAGAGGCTGTAGCAAGATCTGGGATTGAGATAGCCACAACACACCAGATAGTTTTCTTTTCATCCAGGAGTATCTGGACAAATTGTTGTGTATTTTGGGTGAAATTTAACGAAAAATCACCGTGAAAGTGGTTTTGGAGAAATCACAATCTTCCTGTTCGGCAAATGCATCGAATGTCATATATACAAATACAAATATCATGTTTTCTCAGGTTTCTGAAGCTTTCTTCCTAGAAAACTCGAATGTGTGGAGGATTTGACTCCAGGTAACCAATCAGCGTTTGCCAGCAGAAAACAAAAAGGGACCTGCTAAAATGCATTCAAAACCTTAAAGTCCATAGAGAATATCCAGAAAACACAAACACACACAGAGGCTGTAGCAAGATCTGGGATTGAGATAGCCACAACACACCAGATCGTTTTGTTTTCATCCAGGAGTATCTGGACAAATTGTTGTGGATTTCGGATGAAATTTAACCAAAAATCTCCGTGAAAGTGGTTTTGGAGAAAAGCACAATCATCCGGTTCAGGAAATGTATCCAATGTCATGTTTACAAATAAAAATATCATGTTTTCTCAGGTTTCTGAAGCTTTCTTCCTAGAAAACTCGAATGTGTGGAGGATTTGACTCCAGGTGGAACCAATTAGCGTTCGCCAGCAGAAAACAAAATGGGTCCTGCTAAAATGCATTCAAAACCTTAAAGTCCATAGAGAATATCCAGAAAACACAAACACACACAGAGGCTGTAGCAAGATCTGTGATTGACATAGCTACAAATCACCAGATAGTTTTGTTTTCATCCAGGAGTATCTGGACAAATTGTTGTGGATTTCCGGGGAAATTTAACCAAAAATCACCGTGAAAGTGGTTTTGGAGAAAAGCACAATCTTCCTGTTCGGCAAATGCATCCAATGTCATGTTTACGAATAAAAATATCATATTTTCTCAGGTTTCTGAAGCTTTCTTCCTAAAAAACTCGAATGTGTGGAGTATTTGACTCCAAGTGGAAGCAATTAGCGTTTGGCAGCTAAAAACAAAAACTTACATGCTAAAATGCATTCAAAACCTTAAAGTCCATAGAGAATGTCCAGAAAACTCAAACAAACCAAGAGGCTGTAGCAAGATCTGGGATTGAGATAGCCACAACACACCAGATAGTTTTGTTTGCATCCAGGAGTATCCAGACTAATTGTTGTGGATTTCCGGTGTAATTTAACCAAAAATCACCGTGAAAGTGGTTTTGGAGAAAATCACAATCTTCCTGTTCGGAAAATGCATCCAATGTCATGTTTACAAATACAAATATCATGTTTTCTCAGGTTTCCGAAGCTTTCTTCCTAGAAAACTCAAATGTGTGGAGTATTTGACACCAGGTGGAACCAATTAGCGTTTGCCAGCAGAAAACAAACAGGGTCCTGCTAAAATGCAATCAAAACCTTAAAGTCCATAGAGAATATTCAGAAAACACAAACACACACAGAGGCTGTAGCAAGATCTGGGATTGAGATAGCTACAAATCACCAGATAGCTTTTGGTTTTCATCCAGGAGTATTTGGACAAATTGTTGTGGATTTTGTGTGAAATTTAACCAAAAATCACCGTGAAAGTGGTTTTGGAGAAAAGCACAATCTTCCTGTTCGGCAAATGCATCCAATGTCATGGTTACAGAAAGAAATATCATGTTTTCTCAGGTTTCTGAAGCTTTCTTCCTAGAAATCTCGAATGTGTGGCGTATTTGACTCCAGGTGGAACCAATTAGCTTTTGGCAGTTGAAAACAAAAACTTACATGCTAAAATGCATTCAAAACCTTAAAGTCCATAGAGAATGTCCAGAAAACACAAACACACACAGAGGCTGTAGCAAGATCTGGGATTGAGATAGCCACAACACACCAGATAGTTTTGTTTTCATCCAGGAGTATCTGGACAAATTGTTGTGGATTTCGGGTGAAATTTAACCAAAAATCACCGTGAAAGTAGTTTTGGAGAAAATCACAATCTTCCTGTTCTGCAAATGCATCCAATGTCATGTTGACAGAAAGAAATATCATGTTTTCTCAGGTTTCTGAAGCTTTCTTCCTAGAAAACTCGAATGTGTGGAGTATTTGACTCCAGGTGGAACCAATTAGCGTTTGCCAGCAGAAAACAAAAAGGGTCCTGCTAAAATGCATTCAAAACCTTAAAGTCCATAGAGAATATCCAGAAAACAGAAACACACACAGAGGCTGTAGCAAGATCTGGGATTGAGATAGCCACAACACACCAGATAGTTTTGTTTTCATACAGGAGTATCTGGACAAATTGTTGTGGATTTCGGGTGAAATTTAACCAAAAATCACCGTGAAAGTGGTTTTGGAGGAAATCACAATGTTCCTGTTTGGCAAATGCATTCAATGTCATGTTTACAGAAAGAAATATCATGTTTTCTCAGGTTTCTGAAGCTTTCTTCCTAGAAAACTCGAACGTGTGGAGTATTTGACTCCAGGTGGAACCAATTAGCTTTTTTCAGCTAAAAACAAAAACTTACATGCTAAAATTCATTCAAAACCTTAAAGTCCATAGAGAATGTCCAGAAAACACAAACACACACAGAGGCTGTAGCAAGATCTGGGATTGAGATAGCCACAACACACCAGATCGTTTTGTTTTCATCCAGGAGTATCTGGACAAATTGTTGTGTATTTCGGGTGAAATTTAACCAAAAATCACCGCGAAAGTGGTTTTGGAGAATAGCACAATGTTCCTGTTCCGCAAATGCATCCAATGTCATGTTTACAAATACAAATATCATGTTTTCTCAGGTTTCTGAAGCTTTCTTCCTAGAAAACTCGAATGTGTGGAGTATTTGACTCCAGGTGGAACCAATTAGCTTTTGGCAGCTAAAAACAAAAACTTACATGCTAAAATGCATTCAAAACCTTAAAGTCCATAGAGAATGTCCAGAAAACACAAACACACACAGAGGCTGTAGCAAGATCTGGGATTGAGATAGCCACAACACACCAGATAGTTTTCTTTTCATCCAGGAGTATCTGGACAAATTGTTGTGTATTTTGGGTGAAATTTAACGAAAAATCACCGTGAAAGTGGTTTTGGAGAAATCACAATCTTCCTGTTCGGCAAATGCATCGAATGTCATGTATACAAATACAAATATCATGTTTTCTCAGGTCTCTGGAGCTTTCTTCCTAGAAAACTCGAATGTGTGGAGTATTTGATTCCAGGTAACCAATCAGCGTTTGCCAGCAGAAAACAAAAAGGGACCTGCTAAAATGCATTCAAAACCTTAAAGTCCATAGAGAATATCCAGAAAACACAAACACACACAGAGGCTGTAGCAAGATCTGGGATTGAGATAGCTACAAATCACCAGATAGTTTTGTTTTATTCATAAGTATCTGGACAAATTGTTGTGGATTTCGGGTGAAATTTAACCAAAAATCACCGTGAAAGCAGTTTTGGAGAAAAGCACAATCTTCCTGTTTGGCAAATGCATCCAATGTCATGTTTACAGAAAGAAATATCATGTTTTCTCAGGTTTCTGAAGCTTTCTTCCTAGAAAACTCGAATGTGTGGAGTATTTGACTCCAGGTGGAACCAATTAGCTTTTGGCAGCTAAAAACAAAAACTTACATGCTAAAATGCCATCAAAACCTTAAAGTCCATAGAGAATGTCCAGAAAACACAAACACACACAGAGGCTGTAGCAAGATCTGGGATTGAGATAGCCACAACACACCAGATAGTTTTCTTTTCATCCAGGAGTATCTGGACAAATTGTTGTGTATTTTGGGTGAAATTTAACGAAAAATCACCGTGAAAGTGGTTTTGGAGAAATCACAATCTTCCTGTTCGGCAAATGCATCGAATGTCATGTATACAAATACAAATATCATGTTTTCTCAGGTCTCTGGAGCTTTCTTCCTAGAAAACTCGAATGTGTGGAGTATTTGATTCCAGGTAACCAATCAGCGTTTGCCAGCAGAAAACAAAAAGGGACCTGCTAAAATGCATTCAAAACCTTAAAGTCCATAGAGAATATCCAGAAAACACAAACACACACAGAGGCTGTAGCAAGATCTGGGATTGAGATAGCTACAAATCACCAGATAGTTTTGTTTTATTCATAAGTATCTGGACAAATTGTTGTGGATTTCGGGTGAAATTTAACCAAAAATCACCGTGAAAGCAGTTTTGGAGAAAAGCACAATCTTCCTGTTTGGCAAATGCATCCAATGTCATGTTTACAGAAAGAAATATCATGTTTACTCAGGTTTCTGAAGCTTTCTTCCTAGAAAACTCGAATGTGTGGAGTATTTGACTCCAGGTGGAACCAATTAGCTTTTGGCAGCTAAAAACAAAAACTTACATGCTAAAATGCCATCAAAACCTTAAAGTCCATAGAGAATGTCCAGAAAACACAAACACACACAGAGGCTGTAGCAAGATCTGGGATTGAGATAGCCACAACACACCAGATAGTTTTCTTTTCATCCAGGAGTATCTGGACAAATTGTTGTGTATTTTGGTTGAAATTTAACGAAAAATCACCGTGAAAGTGGTTTTGGAGAAATCACAATCTTCCTGTTCGGCAAATGCATCGAATGTCTTATATACAAATACAAATATCATGTTTTCTCAGGTTTCTGAAGCTTTCTTCCTAGAAAACTCGAATGTGTGGAGGATTTGACTCCAGGTAACCAATCAGCGTTTGCCAGCAGAAAACAAAAAGGGACCTGCTAAAATGCATTCAAAACCTTAAAGTCCATAGAGAATATCCAGAAAACACAAACACACACAGAGGCTGTAGCAAGATCTGGGATTGAGATAGCCACAACACACCAGATCGTTTTGTTTTCATCCAGGAGTATCTGGACAAATTGTTGTGGATTTCGGATGAAATTTAACCAAAAATCTCCGTGAAAGTGGTTTTGGAGAAAAGCACAATCATCCGGTTCAGGAAATGTATCCAATGTCATGTTTACAAATAAAAATATCATGTTTTCTCAGGTTTCTGAAGCTTTCTTCCTAGAAAACTCGAATGTGTGGAGGATTTGACTCCAGGTGGAACCAATTAGCGTTCGCCAGCAGAAAACAAAATGGGTCCTGCTAAAATGCATTCAAAACCTTAAAGTCCATAGAGAATATCCAGAAAACACAAACACACACAGAGGCTGTAGCAAGATCTGTGATTGACATAGCTACAAATCACCAGATAGTTTTGTTTTCATCCAGGAGTATCTGGACAAATTGTTGTGGATTTCCGGTGAAATTTAACCAAAAATCACCGTGAAAGTGGTTTTGGAGAAAAGCACAATCTTCCTGTTCGGCAAATGCATCCAATGTCATGTTTACGAATAAAAATATCATATTTTCTCAGGTTTCTGAAGCTTTCTTCCTAAAAAACTCGAATGTGTGGAGTATTTGACTCCAGGTGGAAGCAATTAGCGTTTGGCAGCTAAAAACAAAAACTTACATGCTAAAATGCATTCAAAACCTTAAAGTCCATAGAGAATGTCCAGAAAACTCAAACAAACCAAGAGGCTGTAGCAAGATCTGGGATTGAGATAGCCACAACACACCAGATAGTTTTGTTTGCATCCAGGAGTATCCAGACTAATTGTTGTGGATTTCCGGTGTAATTTAACCAAAAATCACCGTGAAAGTGGTTTTGGAGAAAATCACAATCTTCCTGTTCGGAAAATGCATCCAATGTCATGTTTACAAATACAAATATCATGTTTTCTCAGGTTTCCGAAGCTTTCTTCCTAGAAAACTCAAATGTGTGGAGTATTTGACACCAGGTGGAACCAATTAGCGTTTGCCAGCAGAAAACAAACAGGGTCCTGCTAAAATGCAATCAAAACCTTAAAGTCCATAGAGAATATTCAGAAAACACAAACACACACAGAGGCTGTAGCAAGATCTGGGATTGAGATAGCTACAAATCACCAGATAGCTTTTGGTTTTCATCCAGGAGTATTTGGACAAATTGTTGTGGATTTTGTGTGAAATTTAACCAAAAATCACCGTGAAAGTGGTTTTGGAGAAAAGCACAATCTTCCTGTTCGGCAAATGCATCCAATGTCATGTTGACAGAAAGAAATATCATGTTTTCTCAGGTTTCTGAAGCTTTCTTCCTAGAAAACTCGAATGTGTGGAGTATTTGACTCCAGGTGGAACCAATTAGCGTTTGCCAGCAGAAAACAAAAAGGGTCCTGCTAAAATGCATTCAAAACCTTAAAGTCCATAGAGAATATCCAGAAAACAGAAACACACACAGAGGCTGTAGCAAGATCTGGGATTGAGATAGCCACAACACACCAGATAGTTTTGTTTTCATACAGGAGTATCTGGACAAATTGTTGTGGATTTCGGGTGAAATTTAACCAAAAATCACCGTGAAAGTGGTTTTGGAGGAAATCACAATGTTCCTGTTTGGCAAATGCATTCAATGTCATGTTTACAGAAAGAAATATCATGTTTTCTCAGGTTTCTGAAGCTTTCTTCCTAGAAAACTCGAACGTGTGGAGTATTTGACTCCAGGTGGAACCAATTAGCTTTTTTCAGCTAAAAACAAAAACTTACATGCTAAAATTCATTCAAAACCTTAAAGTCCATAGAGAATGTCCAGAAAACACAAACACACACAGAGGCTGTAGCAAGATCTGGGATTGAGATAGCCACAACACACCAGATCGTTTTGTTTTCATCCAGGAGTATCTGGACAAATTGTTGTGTATTTCGGGTGAAATTTAACCAAAAATCACCGCGAAAGTGGTTTTGGAGAATAGCACAATGTTCCTGTTCCGCAAATGCATCCAATGTCATGTTTACAAATACAAATATCATGTTTTCTCAGGTTTCTGAAGCTTTCTTCCTAGAAAACTCGAATGTGTGGAGGATTTGACTCCAGGTGGAACCAATTAGCTTTTTTCAGCTAAAAACAAAAACTTACATGCTAAAATGCATTCAAAACCTTAAAGTCCATAGAGAATATTCAGAAAACACAAACACACACAGAGGCTGTAGCAAGATCTGGGATTGAGATAGCTACAAATCACCAGATAGCTTTTGGTTTTCATCCAGGAGTATTTGGACAAATTGTTGTGGATTTTGTGTGAAATTTAACCAAAAATCACCGTGAAAGTGGTTTTGGAGAAAAGCACAATCTTCCTGTTCGGCAAATGCATCCAATGTCATGGTTACAGAAAGAAATATCATGTTTTCTCAGGTTTCTGAAGCTTTCTTCCTAGAAATCTCGAATGTGTGGCGTATTTGACTCCAGGTGGAACCAATTAGCTTTTGGCAGTTGAAAACAAAAACTTACATGCTAAAATGCATTCAAAACCTTAAAGTCCATAGAGAATGTCCAGAAAACACAAACACACACAGAGGCTGTAGCAAGATCTGGGATTGAGATAGCCACAACACACCAGATAGTTTTGTTTTCATCCAGGAGTATCTGGACAAATTGTTGTGGATTTCGGGTGAAATTTAACCAAAAATCACCGTGAAAGTAGTTTTGGAGAAAATCACAATCTTCCTGTTCTGCAAATGCATCCAATGTCATGTTGACAGAAAGAAATATCATGTTTTCTCAGGTTTCTGAAGCTTTCTTCCTAGAAAACTCGAATGTGTGGAGTATTTGACTCCAGGTGGAACCAATTAGCGTTTGCCAGCAGAAAACAAAAAGGGTCCTGCTAAAATGCATTCAAAACCTTAAAGTCCATAGAGAATATCCAGAAAACAGAAACACACACAGAGGCTGTAGCAAGATCTGGGATTGAGATAGCCACAACACACCAGATAGTTTTGTTTTCATACAGGAGTATCTGGACAAATTGTTGTGGATTTCGGGTGAAATTTAACCAAAAATCACCGTGAAAGTGGTTTTGGAGGAAATCACAATGTTCCTGTTTGGCAAATGCATTCAATGTCATGTTTACAGAAAGAAATATCATGTTTTCTCAGGTTTCTGAAGCTTTCTTCCTAGAAAACTCGAACGTGTGGAGTATTTGACTCCAGGTGGAACCAATTAGCTTTTTTCAGCTAAAAACAAAAACTTACATGCTAAAATTCATTCAAAACCTTAAAGTCCATAGAGAATGTCCAGAAAACACAAACACACACAGAGGCTGTAGCAAGATCTGGGATTGAGATAGCCACAACACACCAGATCGTTTTGTTTTCATCCAGGAGTATCTGGACAAATTGTTGTGTATTTCGGGTGAAATTTAACCAAAAATCACCGCGAAAGTGGTTTTGGAGAATAGCACAATGTTCCTGTTCCGCAAATGCATCCAATGTCATGTTTACAAATACAAATATCATGTTTTCTCAGGTTTCTGAAGCTTTCTTCCTAGAAAACTCGAATGTGTGGAGTATTTGACTCCAGGTGGAACCAATTAGCTTTTGGCAGCTAAAAACAAAAACTTACATGCTAAAATGCATTCAAAACCTTAAAGTCCATAGAGAATGTCCAGAAAACACAAACACACACAGAGGCTGTAGCAAGATCTGGGATTGAGATAGCCACAACACACCAGATAGTTTTCTTTTCATCCAGGAGTATCTGGACAAATTGTTGTGTATTTTGGGTGAAATTTAACGAAAAATCACCGTGAAAGTGGTTTTGGAGAAATCACAATCTTCCTGTTCGGCAAATGCATCGAATGTCATGTATACAAATACAAATATCATGTTTTCTCAGGTCTCTGGAGCTTTCTTCCTAGAAAACTCGAATGTGTGGAGTATTTGATTCCAGGTAACCAATCAGCGTTTGCCAGCAGAAAACAAAAAGGGACCTGCTAAAATGCATTCAAAACCTTAAAGTCCATAGAGAATATCCAGAAAACACAAACACACACAGAGGCTGTAGCAAGATCTGGGATTGAGATAGCTACAAATCACCAGATAGTTTTGTTTTATTCATAAGTATCTGGACAAATTGTTGTGGATTTCGGGTGAAATTTAACCAAAAATCACCGTGAAAGCAGTTTTGGAGAAAAGCACAATCTTCCTGTTTGGCAAATGCATCCAATGTCATGTTTACAGAAAGAAATATCATGTTTTCTCAGGTTTCTGAAGCTTTCTTCCTAGAAAACTCGAATGTGTGGAGTATTTGACTCCAGGTGGAACCAATTAGCTTTTGGCAGCTAAAAACAAAAACTTACATGCTAAAATGCCATCAAAACCTTAAAGTCCATAGAGAATGTCCAGAAAACACAAACACACACAGAGGCTGTAGCAAGATCTGGGATTGAGATAGCCACAACACACCAGATAGTTTTCTTTTCATCCAGGAGTATCTGGACAAATTGTTGTGTATTTTGGGTGAAATTTAACGAAAAATCACCGTGAAAGTGGTTTTGGAGAAATCACAATCTTCCTGTTCGGCAAATGCATCGAATGTCATGTATACAAATACAAATATCATGTTTTCTCAGGTCTCTGGAGCTTTCTTCCTAGAAAACTCGAATGTGTGGAGTATTTGATTCCAGGTAACCAATCAGCGTTTGCCAGCAGAAAACAAAAAGGGACCTGCTAAAATGCATTCAAAACCTTAAAGTCCATAGAGAATATCCAGAAAACACAAACACACACAGAGGCTGTAGCAAGATCTGGGATTGAGATAGCTACAAATCACCAGATAGTTTTGTTTTATTCATAAGTATCTGGACAAATTGTTGTGGATTTCGGGTGAAATTTAACCAAAAATCACCGTGAAAGCAGTTTTGGAGAAAAGCACAATCTTCCTGTTTGGCAAATGCATCCAATGTCATGTTTACAGAAAGAAATATCATGTTTTCTCAGGTTTCTGAAGCTTTCTTCCTAGAAAACTCGAATGTGTGGAGTATTTGACTCCAGGTGGAACCAATTAGCTTTTGGCAGCTAAAAACAAAAACTTACATGCTAAAATGCCATCAAAACCTTAAAGTCCATAGAGAATGTCCAGAAAACACAAACACACACAGAGGCTGTAGCAAGATCTGGGATTGAGATAGCCACAACACACCAGATAGTTTTCTTTTCATCCAGGAGTATCTGGACAAATTGTTGTGTATTTTGGTTGAAATTTAACGAAAAATCACCGTGAAAGTGGTTTTGGAGAAATCACAATCTTCCTGTTCGGCAAATGCATCGAATGTCTTATATACAAATACAAATATCATGTTTTCTCAGGTTTCTGAAGCTTTCTTCCTAGAAAACTCGAATGTGTGGAGGATTTGACTCCAGGTAACCAATCAGCGTTTGCCAGCAGAAAACAAAAAGGGACCTGCTAAAATGCATTCAAAACCTTAAAGTCCATAGAGAATATCCAGAAAACACAAACACACACAGAGGCTGTAGCAAGATCTGGGATTGAGATAGCCACAACACACCAGATCGTTTTGTTTTCATCCAGGAGTATCTGGACAAATTGTTGTGGATTTCGGATGAAATTTAACCAAAAATCTCCGTGAAAGTGGTTTTGGAGAAAAGCACAATCATCCGGTTCAGGAAATGTATCCAATGTCATGTTTACAAATAAAAATATCATGTTTTCTCAGGTTTCTGAAGCTTTCTTCCTAGAAAACTCGAATGTGTGGAGGATTTGACTCCAGGTGGAACCAATTAGCGTTCGCCAGCAGAAAACAAAATGGGTCCTGCTAAAATGCATTCAAAACCTTAAAGTCCATAGAGAATATCCAGAAAACACAAACACACACAGAGGCTGTAGCAAGATCTGTGATTGACATAGCTACAAATCACCAGATAGTTTTGTTTTCATCCAGGAGTATCTGGACAAATTGTTGTGGATTTCCGGTGAAATTTAACCAAAAATCACCGTGAAAGTGGTTTTGGAGAAAAGCACAATCTTCCTGTTCGGCAAATGCATCCAATGTCATGTTTACGAATAAAAATATCATATTTTCTCAGGTTTCTGAAGCTTTCTTCCTAAAAAACTCGAATGTGTGGAGTATTTGACTCCAGGTGGAAGCAATTAGCGTTTGGCAGCTAAAAACAAAAACTTACATGCTAAAATGCATTCAAAACCTTAAAGTCCATAGAGAATGTCCAGAAAACTCAAACAAACCAAGAGGCTGTAGCAAGATCTGGGATTGAGATAGCCACAACACACCAGATAGTTTTGTTTGCATCCAGGAGTATCCAGACTAATTGTTGTGGATTTCCGGTGTAATTTAACCAAAAATCACCGTGAAAGTGGTTTTGGAGAAAATCACAATCTTCCTGTTCGGAAAATGCATCCAATGTCATGTTTACAAATACAAATATCATGTTTTCTCAGGTTTCCGAAGCTTTCTTCCTAGAAAACTCAAATGTGTGGAGTATTTGACACCAGGTGGAACCAATTAGCGTTTGCCAGCAGAAAACAAACAGGGTCCTGCTAAAATGCAATCAAAACCTTAAAGTCCATAGAGAATATTCAGAAAACACAAACACACACAGAGGCTGTAGCAAGATCTGGGATTGAGATAGCTACAAATCACCAGATAGCTTTTGGTTTTCATCCAGGAGTATTTGGACAAATTGTTGTGGATTTTGTGTGAAATTTAACCAAAAATCACCGTGAAAGTGGTTTTGGAGAAAAGCACAATCTTCCTGTTCGGCAAATGCATCCAATGTCATGTTGACAGAAAGAAATATCATGTTTTCTCAGGTTTCTGAAGCTTTCTTCCTAGAAAACTCGAATGTGTGGAGTATTTGACTCCAGGTGGAACCAATTAGCGTTTGCCAGCAGAAAACAAAAAGGGTCCTGCTAAAATGCATTCAAAACCTTAAAGTCCATAGAGAATATCCAGAAAACAGAAACACACACAGAGGCTGTAGCAAGATCTGGGATTGAGATAGCCACAACACACCAGATAGTTTTGTTTTCATACAGGAGTATCTGGACAAATTGTTGTGGATTTCGGGTGAAATTTAACCAAAAATCACCGTGAAAGTGGTTTTGGAGGAAATCACAATGTTCCTGTTTGGCAAATGCATTCAATGTCATGTTTACAGAAAGAAATATCATGTTTTCTCAGGTTTCTGAAGCTTTCTTCCTAGAAAACTCGAACGTGTGGAGTATTTGACTCCAGGTGGAACCAATTAGCTTTTTTCAGCTAAAAACAAAAACTTACATGCTAAAATTCATTCAAAACCTTAAAGTCCATAGAGAATGTCCAGAAAACACAAACACACACAGAGGCTGTAGCAAGATCTGGGATTGAGATAGCCACAACACACCAGATCGTTTTGTTTTCATCCAGGAGTATCTGGACAAATTGTTGTGTATTTCGGGTGAAATTTAACCAAAAATCACCGCGAAAGTGGTTTTGGAGAATAGCACAATGTTCCTGTTCCGCAAATGCATCCAATGTCATGTTTACAAATACAAATATCATGTTTTCTCAGGTTTCTGAAGCTTTCTTCCTAGAAAACTCGAATGTGTGGAGTATTTGACTCCAGGTGGAACCAATTAGCTTTTGGCAGCTAAAAACAAAAACTTACATGCTAAAATGCATTCAAAACCTTAAAGTCCATAGAGAATGTCCAGAAAACACAAACACACACAGAGGCTGTAGCAAGATCTGGGATTGAGATAGCCACAACACACCAGATAGTTTTCTTTTCATCCAGGAGTATCTGGACAAATTGTTGTGTATTTTGGGTGAAATTTAACGAAAAATCACCGTGAAAGTGGTTTTGGAGAAATCACAATCTTCCTGTTCGGCAAATGCATCGAATGTCATGTATACAAATACAAATATCATGTTTTCTCAGGTCTCTGGAGCTTTCTTCCTAGAAAACTCGAATGTGTGGAGTATTTGATTCCAGGTAACCAATCAGCGTTTGCCAGCAGAAAACAAAAAGGGACCTGCTAAAATGCATTCAAAACCTTAAAGTCCATAGAGAATATCCAGAAAACACAAACACACACAGAGGCTGTAGCAAGATCTGGGATTGAGATAGCCACAACACACCAGATCGTTTTGTTTTCATCCAGGAGTATCTGGACAAATTGTTGTGGATTTCGGATGAAATTTAACCAAAAATCTCCGTGAAAGTGGTTTTGGAGAAAAGCACAATCTTCCTGTTTGGCAAATGTATCCAATGTCATGTTTACAAATAAAAATATCATGTTTTCTCAGGTTTCTGAAGCTTTCTTCCTAGAAAACTCGAATGTGTGGAGGATTTGACTCCAGGTGGAACCAATTAGCTTTTGGCAGTTGAAAACAAAAACTTACATGCTAAAATGCATTCAAAACCTTAAAGTCCATAGAGAATGTCCAGAAAACACAAACACACACAGAGGCTGTAGCAAGATCTGGGATTGAGATAGCCACAACACACCAGATAGTTTTGTTTTCATCCAGGAGTATCTGGACAAATTGTTGTGGATTTCGGGTGAAATTTAACCAAAAATCACCGTGAAAGTAGTTTTGGAGAAAATCACAATCTTCCTGTTCTGCAAATGCATCCAATGTCATGTTGACAGAAAGAAATATCATGTTTTCTCAGGTTTCTGAAGCTTTCTTCCTAGAAAACTCGAATGTGTGGAGTATTTGACTCCAGGTGGAACCAATTAGCGTTTGCCAGCAGAAAACAAAAAGGGTCCTGCTAAAATGCATTCAAAACCTTAAAGTCCATAGAGAATATCCAGAAAACAGAAACACACACAGAGGCTGTAGCAAGATCTGGGATTGAGATAGCCACAACACACCAGATAGTTTTGTTTTCATACAGGAGTATCTGGACAAATTGTTGTGGATTTCGGGTGAAATTTAACCAAAAATCACCGTGAAAGTGGTTTTGGAGGAAATCACAATGTTCCTGTTTGGCAAATGCATTCAATGTCATGTTTACAGAAAGAAATATCATGTTTTCTCAGGTTTCTGAAGCTTTCTTCCTAGAAAACTCGAACGTGTGGAGTATTTGACTCCAGGTGGAACCAATTAGCTTTTTTCAGCTAAAAACAAAAACTTACATGCTAAAATTCATTCAAAACCTTAAAGTCCATAGAGAATGTCCAGAAAACACAAACACACACAGAGGCTGTAGCAAGATCTGGGATTGAGATAGCCACAAATCACCAGATAGTTTTGTTTTATTCATAAGTATCTGGACAAATTGTTGTGGATTTCGGGTGAAATTTAACCAAAAATCACCGTGAAAGCAGTTTTGGAGAAAAGCACAATCTTCCTGTTTGGCAAATGCATCCAATGTCATGTTTACAGAAAGAAATATCATGTTTTCTCAGGTTTCTGAAGCTTTCTTCCTAGAAAACTCGAATGTGTGGAGTATTTGACTCCAGGTGGAACCAATTAGCTTTTGGCAGCTAAAAACAAAAACTTACATGCTAAAATGCCATCAAAACCTTAAAGTCCATAGAGAATGTCCAGAAAACACAAACACACACAGAGGCTGTAGCAAGATCTGGGATTGAGATAGCCACAACACACCAGATAGTTTTCTTTTCATCCAGGAGTATCTGGACAAATTGTTGTGTATTTTGGGTGAAATTTTACGAAAAATCACCGTGAAAGTGGTTTTGGAGAAATCACAATCTTCCTGTTCGGCAAATGCATCGAATGTCATATATACAAATACAAATATCATGTTTTCTCAGGTTTCTGAAGCTTTCTTCCTAGAAAACTCGAATGTGTGGAGGATTTGACTCCAGGTAACCAATCAGCGTTTGCCAGCAGAAAACAAAAAGGGACCTGCTAAAATGCATTCAAAACCTTAAAGTCCATAGAGAATATCCAGAAAACACAAACACACACAGAGGCTGTAGCAAGATCTGGGATTGAGATAGCCACAACACACCAGATCGTTTTGTTTTCATCCAGGAGTATCTGGACAAATTGTTGTGGATTTCGGATGAAATTTAACCAAAAATCTCCGTGAAAGTGGTTTTGGAGAAAAGCACAATCATCCGGTTCAGGAAATGTATCCAATGTCATGTTTACAAATAAAAATATCATGTTTTCTCAGGTTTCTGAAGCTTTCTTCCTAGAAAACTCGAATGTGTGGAGGATTTGACTCCAGGTGGAACCAATTAGCGTTCGCCAGCAGAAAACAAAATGGGTCCTGCTAAAATGCATTCAAAACCTTAAAGTCCATAGAGAATATCCAGAAAACACAAACACACACAGAGGCTGTAGCAAGATCTGTGATTGACATAGCTACAAATCACCAGATAGTTTTGTTTTCATCCAGGAGTATCTGGACAAATTGTTGTGGATTTCCGGTGAAATTTAACCAAAAATCACCGTGAAAGTGGTTTTGGAGAAAAGCACAATCTTCCTGTTCGGCAAATGCATCCAATGTCATGTTTACGAATAAAAATATCATATTTTCTCAGGTTTCTGAAGCTTTCTTCCTAAAAAACTCGAATGTGTGGAGTATTTGACTCCAAGTGGAAGCAATTAGCGTTTGGCAGCTAAAAACAAAAACTTACATGCTAAAATGCATTCAAAACCTTAAAGTCCATAGAGAATGTCCAGAAAACTCAAACAAACCAAGAGGCTGTAGCAAGATCTGGGATTGAGATAGCCACAACACACCAGATAGTTTTGTTTGCATCCAGGAGTATCCAGACTAATTGTTGTGGATTTCCGGTGTAATTTAACCAAAAATCACCGTGAAAGTGGTTTTGGAGAAAATCACAATCTTCCTGTTCGGAAAATGCATCCAATGTCATGTTTACAAATACAAATATCATGTTTTCTCAGGTTTCCGAAGCTTTCTTCCTAGAAAACTCAAATGTGTGGAGTATTTGACACCAGGTGGAACCAATTAGCGTTTGCCAGCAGAAAACAAACAGGGTCCTGCTAAAATGCAATCAAAACCTTAAAGTCCATAGAGAATATTCAGAAAACACAAACACACACAGAGGCTGTAGCAAGATCTGGGATTGAGATAGCTACAAATCACCAGATAGCTTTTGGTTTTCATCCAGGAGTATTTGGACAAATTGTTGTGGATTTTGTGTGAAATTTAACCAAAAATCACCGTGAAAGTGGTTTTGGAGAAAAGCACAATCTTCCTGTTCGGCAAATGCATCCAATGTCATGTTGACAGAAAGAAATATCATGTTTTCTCAGGTTTCTGAAGCTTTCTTCCTAGAAAACTCGAATGTGTGGAGTATTTGACTCCAGGTGGAACCAATTAGCGTTTGCCAGCAGAAAACAAAAAGGGTCCTGCTAAAATGCATTCAAAACCTTAAAGTCCATAGAGAATATCCAGAAAACAGAAACACACACAGAGGCTGTAGCAAGATCTGGGATTGAGATAGCCACAACACACCAGATAGTTTTGTTTTCATACAGGAGTATCTGGACAAATTGTTGTGGATTTCGGGTGAAATTTAACCAAAAATCACCGTGAAAGTGGTTTTGGAGGAAATCACAATGTTCCTGTTTGGCAAATGCATTCAATGTCATGTTTACAGAAAGAAATATCATGTTTTCTCAGGTTTCTGAAGCTTTCTTCCTAGAAAACTCGAACGTGTGGAGTATTTGACTCCAGGTGGAACCAATTAGCTTTTTTCAGCTAAAAACAAAAACTTACATGCTAAAATTCATTCAAAACCTTAAATTCCATAGAGAATGTCCAGAAAACACAAACACACACAGAGGCTGTAGCAAGATCTGGGATTGAGATAGCCACAACACACCAGATCGTTTTGTTTTCATCCAGGAGTATCTGGACAAATTGTTGTGTATTTCGGGTGAAATTTAACCAAAAATCACCGCGAAAGTGGTTTTGGAGAATAGCACAATGTTCCTGTTCCGCAAATGCATCCAATGTCATGTTTACAAATACAAATATCATGTTTTCTCAGGTTTCTGAAGCTTTCTTCCTAGAAAACTCGAATGTGTGGAGTATTTGACTCCAGGTGGAACCAATTAGCTTTTGGCAGCTAAAAACAAAAACTTACATGCTAAAATGCATTCAAAACCTTAAAGTCCATAGAGAATGTCCAGAAAACACAAACACACACAGAGGCTGTAGCAAGATCTGGGATTGAGATAGCCACAACACACCAGATAGTTTTCTTTTCATCCAGGAGTATCTGGACAAATTCTTGTGTATTTTGGGTGAAATTTAACGAAAAATCACCGTGAAAGTGGTTTTGGAGAATAGCACAATGTTCCTGTTCCGCAAATGCATCGAATGTCATGTATACAAATACAAATATCATGTTTTCTCAGGTCTCTGGAGCTTTCTTCCTAGAAAACTCGAATGTGTGGAGTATTTGATTCCAGGTAACCAATCAGCGTTTGCCAGCAGAAAACAAAAAGGGACCTGCTAAAATGCATTCAAAACCTTAAAGTCCATAGAGAATATCCAGAAAACACAAACACACACAGAGGCTGTAGCAAGATCTGGGATTGAGATAGCTACAAATCACCAGATAGTTTTGTTTTATTCATAAGTATCTGGACAAATTGTTGTGGATTTCGGGTGAAATTTAACCAAAAATCACCGTGAAAGCAGTTTTGGAGAAGATCACAATCTTCCTGTTTGGCAAATGCATCCAATGTCATGTTTACAGAAAGAAATATCATGTTTTCTCAGGTTTCTGAAGCTTTCTTCCTAGAAAACTCGAATGTGTGGAGGATTTGACTCCAGGTGGAACCAATTAGCTTTTTTCAGCTAAAAACAAAAACTTACATGCTAAAATGCCATCAAAACCTTAAAGTCCATAGAGAATGTCCAGAAAACACAAACACACACAGAGGCTGTAGCAAGATCTGGGATTGAGATAGCCACAACACACCAGATAGTTTTCTTTTCATCCAGGAGTATCTGGACAAATTGTTGTGTATTTTGGGTGAAATTTAACGAAAAATCACCGTGAAAGTGGTTTTGGAGAAATCACAATCTTCCTGTTCGGCAAATGCATCGAATGTCATATATACAAATACAAATATCATGTTTTCTCAGGTTTCTGAAGCTTTCTTCCTAGAAAACTCGAATGTGTGGAGGATTTGACTCCAGGTAACCAATCAGCGTTTGCCAGCAGAAAACAAAAAGGGACCTGCTAAAATGCATTCAAAACCTTAAAGTCCATAGAGAATATCCAGAAAACACAAACACACACAGAGGCTGTAGCAAGATCTGGGATTGAGATAGCCACAACACACCAGATCGTTTTGTTTTCATCCAGGAGTATCTGGACAAATTGTTGTGGATTTCGGATGAAATTTAACCAAAAATCTCCGTGAAAGTGGTTTTGGAGAAAAGCACAATCATCCGGTTCAGGAAATGTATCCAATGTCATGTTTACAAATAAAAATATCATGTTTTCTCAGGTTTCTGAAGCTTTCTTCCTAGAAAACTCGAATGTGTGGAGGATTTGACTCCAGGTGGAACCAATTAGCGTTCGCCAGCAGAAAACAAAATGGGTCCTGCTAAAATGCATTCAAAACCTTAAAGTCCATAGAGAATATCCAGAAAACACAAACACACACAGAGGCTGTAGCAAGATCTGTGATTGACATAGCTACAAATCACCAGATAGTTTTGTTTTCATCCAGGAGTATCTGGACAAATTGTTGTGGATTTCGGGTGAAATTTAACCAAAAATCACCGTGAAAGTGGTTTTGGAGAAAAGCACAATCTTCCTGTTCGGCAAATGCATCCAATGTCATGTTTACGAATAAAAATATCATATTTTCTCAGGTTTCTGAAGCTTTCTTCCTAGAAAACTCGAATGTGTGGAGGATTTGACTCCAGGTGGAACCAATTAGCGTTTGGCAGCTAAAAACATAAACTTACATGCTAAAATGCATTCAAAACCGTAAAGTCCATAGAGAATGTCCAGAAAACACAAACAAACAAAGAGGCTGTAGCAAGATCTGGGATTGAGATAGCTACAAATCACCAGATAGTTTTGTTTTAATCATAAGTATCTGGACAAATTGTTGTGGATTTCGGGTGAAATTTAACCAAAAATCACCGTGAATGTGGTTTTGGAGAAGATCACAATCTTCCTGTTTGGCAAATGCATCCAATGTCATGTTTACAGAAAGAAATATCATGTTTTCTCAGGTTTCTGAAGCTTTCTTCCTAGAAAACTCGAATGTGTGGAGTATTTGACTCAAGGTGGAATCAATTAGCTTTTGGCAGCTAAAAACAAAAACTTACATGCTAAAATGCATTCAAAACCGTAAAGTCCATAGAGAATGTCCAGAAAACTCAAACAAACCAAGAGGCTGTAGCAAGATCTGGGATTGAGATAGCCACAACACACCAGATCGTTTTGTTTTCATCCAGGAGTATCTGGACAAATTGTTGTGGATTTCGGATGAAATTTAACCAAAAATCTCCGTGAAAGTGGTTTTGGAGAAAAGCACAATCATCCGGTTCAGGAAATGTATCCAATGTCATGTTTACAAATAAAAATATCATGTTTTCTCAGGTTTCTGAAGCTTTCTTCCTAGAAAACTCGAATGTGTGGAGGATTTGACTCCAGGTGGAACCAATTAGCGTTCGCCAGCAGAAAACAAAATGGGTCCTGCTAAAATGCATTCAAAACCTTAAAGTCCATAGAGAATATCCAGAAAACACAAACACACACAGAGGCTGTAGCAAGATCTGTGATTGACATAGCTACAAATCACCAGATAGTTTTGTTTTCATCCAGGAGTATCTGGACAAATTGTTGTGGATTTCCGGTGAAATTTAACCAAAAATCACCGTGAAAGTGGTTTTGGAGAAAAGCACAATCTTCCTGTTCGGCAAATGCATCCAATGTCATGTTTACGAATAAAAATATCATATTTTCTCAGGTTTCTGAAGCTTTCTTCCTAAAAAACTCGAATGTGTGGAGTATTTGACTCCAGGTGGAAGCAATTAGCGTTTGGCAGCTAAAAACAAAAACTTACATGCTAAAATGCATTCAAAACCTTAAAGTCCATAGAGAATGTCCAGAAAACACAAACAAACAAAGAGGCTGTAGCAAGATCTGGGATTGAGATAGCTACAAATCACCAGATAGTTTTGTTTTCATCCAGGAGTATCTGGACAAATTGTTGTGCATTTCGGGTGAAATTTAACCAAAAATCACCATGAAAGTGGTTTTTGAGAAAAGCACAATCTTCCTGTTCAGCAAATGCATCCAATGTCATGTTTACAGAAAGAAATATCATGTTTTCTCAGGTTTCTGATGCTTTCTTCCTAGAAAACTCGAATGTGTGGAGGATTTGACTCCAGGTGGAACCAATTAGCTTTTTTCAGCTAAAAACAAAAACTTACATGCTAAAATGCATTCAAAACCTTAAAGTCCATAGAGAATATTCAGAAAACACAAACACACACAGAGGCTGTAGCAAGATCTGGGATTGAGATAGCTACAAATCACCAGATAGCTTTTGGTTTTCATCCAGGAGTATTTGGACAAATTGTTGTGGATTTTGTGTGAAATTTAACCAAAAATCACCGTGAAAGTGGTTTTGGAGAAAAGCACAATCTTCCTGTTCGGCAAATGCATCCAATGTCATGGTTACAGAAAGAAATATCATGTTTTCTCAGGTTTCTGAAGCTTTCTTCCTAGAAATCTCGAATGTGTGGCGTATTTGACTCCAGGTGGAACCAATTAGCTTTTGGCAGTTGAAAACAAAAACTTACATGCTAAAATGCATTCAAAACCTTAAAGTCCATAGAGAATGTCCAGAAAACACAAACACACACAGAGGCTGTAGCAAGATCTGGGATTGAGATAGCCACAACACACCAGATAGTTTTGTTTTCATCCAGGAGTATCTGGACAAATTGTTGTGGATTTCGGGTGAAATTTAACCAAAAATCACCGTGAAAGTAGTTTTGGAGAAAATCACAATCTTCCTGTTCTGCAAATGCATCCAATGTCATGTTGACAGAAAGAAATATCATGTTTTCTCAGGTTTCTGAAGCTTTCTTCCTAGAAAACTCGAATGTGTGGAGTATTTGACTCCAGGTGGAACCAATTAGCGTTTGCCAGCAGAAAACAAAAAGGGTCCTGCTAAAATGCATTCAAAACCTTAAAGTCCATAGAGAATATCCAGAAAACAGAAACACACACAGAGGCTGTAGCAAGATCTGGGATTGAGATAGCCACAACACACCAGATAGTTTTGTTTTCATACAGGAGTATCTGGACAAATTGTTGTGGATTTCGGGTGAAATTTAACCAAAAATCACCGTGAAAGTGGTTTTGGAGGAAATCACAATGTTCCTGTTTGGCAAATGCATTCAATGTCATGTTTACAGAAAGAAATATCATGTTTTCTCAGGTTTCTGAAGCTTTCTTCCTAGAAAACTCGAACGTGTGGAGTATTTGACTCCAGGTGGAACCAATTAGCTTTTTTCAGCTAAAAACAAAAACTTACATGCTAAAATTCATTCAAAACCTTAAAGTCCATAGAGAATGTCCAGAAAACACAAACACACACAGAGGCTGTAGCAAGATCTGGGATTGAGATAGCCACAACACACCAGATCGTTTTGTTTTCATCCAGGAGTATCTGGACAAATTGTTGTGGATTTCGGGTGAAATTTAACCAAAAATCACCGTGAATGTGGTTTTGGAGAAGATCACAATCTTCCTGTTTGGCAAATGCATCCAATGTCTTGTTTACAGAAAGAAATATCATGTTTTCTCAGGTTTCTGAAGCTTTCTTCCTAGAAAACTCGAATGTGTGGAGTATTTGACTCAAGGTGGAATCAATTAGCTTTTGGCAGCTAAAAACAGAAACTACATGCTAAAATGCATTCAAAACCGTAAAGTCCATAGAGAATGTCCAGAAACACAAACAAAAACAGAAGTTGTAGCAAGATCTGGGATTGAGATAGCCACAACACACCAGATAGCTTTTGGTTTTCATCCAGGAGTATTTGGACAAATTGTTGTGGATTTCCGGTGAAATTTAACCAAAAATCTCCGTGAAAGTGGTTTTGGAGAATACCACAATCATCGTGTTCTGCAAATGCATCCAATGTCATGTTTACAAAGAAAAATATCATATTTTCTCAGGTTTCTGAAGCTTTCTTCCTAAAAAACTCGAATGTGTGGAGTATTTGACTCCAGGTGGAACCAATTAGCGTTTGGCAGCTAAAAACATAAACTTACATGCTAAAATGCATTCAAAACCGTAAAGTCCATAGAGAATGTCCAGAAAACACAAACAAACAAAGAGGCTGTAGCAAGATCTGGGATTGAGATAGCTACAAATCACCAGATAGTTTTGTTTTAATCATAAGTATCTGGACAAATTGTTGTGGATTTCGGGTGAAATTTAACCAAAAATCACCGTGAATGTGGTTTTGGAGAAGATCACAATCTTCCTGTTTGGCAAATGCATCCAATGTCATGTTTACAGAAAGAAATATCATGTTTTCTCAGGTTTCTGAAGCTTTCTTCCTAGAAAACTCGAATGTGTGGAGTATTTGACTCAAGGTGGAATCAATTAGCTTTTGGCAGCTAAAAACAAAAACTTACATGCTAAAATGCATTCAAAACCGTAAAGTCCATAGAGAATGTCCAGAAAACTCAAACAAACCAAGAGGCTGTAGCAAGATCTGGGATTGAGATAGCCACAACACACCAGATCGTTTTGTTTTCATCCAGGAGTATCTGGACAAATTGTTGTGGATTTCGGATGAAATTTAACCAAAAATCTCCGTGAAAGTGGTTTTGGAGAAAAGCACAATCATCCGGTTCAGGAAATGTATCCAATGTCATGTTTACAAATAAAAATATCATGTTTTCTCAGGTTTCTGAAGCTTTCTTCCTAGAAAACTCGAATGTGTGGAGGATTTGACTCCAGGTGGAACCAATTAGCGTTCGCCAGCAGAAAACAAAATGGGTCCTGCTAAAATGCATTCAAAACCTTAAAGTCCATAGAGAATATCCAGAAAACACAAACACACACAGAGGCTGTAGCAAGATCTGTGATTGACATAGCTACAAATCACCAGATAGTTTTGTTTTCATCCAGGAGTATCTGGACAAATTGTTGTGGATTTCCGGTGAAATTTAACCAAAAATCACCGTGAAAGTGGTTTTGGAGAAAAGCACAATCTTCCTGTTCGGCAAATGCATCCAATGTCATGTTTACGAATAAAAATATCATATTTTCTCAGGTTTCTGAAGCTTTCTTCCTAAAAAACTCGAATGTGTGGAGTATTTGACTCCAGGTGGAAGCAATTAGCGTTTGGCAGCTAAAAACAAAAACTTACATGCTAAAATGCATTCAAAACCTTAAAGTCCATAGAGAATGTCCAGAAAACACAAACAAACAAAGAGGCTGTAGCAAGATCTGGGATTGAGATAGCTACAAATCACCAGATAGTTTTGTTTTCATCCAGGAGTATCTGGACAAATTGTTGTGCATTTCGGGTGAAATTTAACCAAAAATCACCATGAAAGTGGTTTTTGAGAAAAGCACAATCTTCCTGTTCAGCAAATGCATCCAATGTCATGTTTACAGAAAGAAATATCATGTTTTCTCAGGTTTCTGATGCTTTCTTCCTAGAAAACTCGAATGTGTGGAGGATTTGACTCCAGGTGGAACCAATTAGCTTTTTTCAGCTAAAAACAAAAACTTACATGCTAAAATGCATTCAAAACCTTAAAGTCCATAGAGAATGTCCAGAAAACTCAAACAAACCAAGAGGCTGTAGCAAGATCTGGGATTGAGATAGCCACAACACACCAGATAGTTTTGTTTGCATCCAGGAGTATCCAGACTAATTGTTGTGGATTTCCGGTGTAATTTAACCAAAAATCACCGTGAAAGTGGTTTTGGAGAAAAGCACAATCTTCCTGTTCGGAAAATGCATCCAATGTCATGTTTACAAATACAAATATCATGTTTTCTCAGGTTTCCGAAGCTTTCTTCCTAGAAAACTCAAATGTGTGGAGTATTTGACACCAGGTGGAACCAATTAGCGTTTGCCAGCAGAAAACAAACAGGGTCCTGCTAAAATGCAATCAAAACCTTAAAGTCCATAGAGAATATTCAGAAAACACAAACACACACAGAGGCTGTAGCAAGATCTGGGATTGAGATAGCTACAAATCACCAGATAGCTTTTGGTTTTCATCCAGGAGTATTTGGACAAATTGTTGTGGATTTTGTGTGAAATTTAACCAAAAATCACCGTGAAAGTGGTTTTGGAGAAAAGCACAATCTTCCTGTTCGGCAAATGCATCCAATGTCATGGTTACAGAAAGAAATATCATGTTTTCTCAGGTTTCTGAAGCTTTCTTCCTAGAAATCTCGAATGTGTGGCGTATTTGACTCCAGGTGGAACCAATTAGCTTTTGGCAGTTGAAAACAAAAACTTACATGCTAAAATGCATTCAAAACCTTAAAGTCCATAGAGAATGTCCAGAAAACACAAACACACACAGAGGCTGTAGCAAGATCTGGGATTGAGATAGCCACAACACACCAGATAGTTTTGTTTTCATCCAGGAGTATCTGGACAAATTGTTGTGGATTTCGGGTGAAATTTAACCAAAAATCACCGTGAAAGTAGTTTTGGAGAAAATCACAATCTTCCTGTTCTGCAAATGCATCCAATGTCATGTTGACAGAAAGAAATATCATGTTTTCTCAGGTTTCTGAAGCTTTCTTCCTAGAAAACTCGAATGTGTGGAGTATTTGACTCCAGGTGGAACCAATTAGCGTTTGCCAGCAGAAAACAAAAAGGGTCCTGCTAAAATGCATTCAAAACCTTAAAGTCCATAGAGAATATCCAGAAAACAGAAACACACACAGAGGCTGTAGCAAGATCTGGGATTGAGATAGCCACAACACACCAGATAGTTTTGTTTTCATACAGGAGTATCTGGACAAATTGTTGTGGATTTCGGGTGAAATTTAACCAAAAATCACCGTGAAAGTGGTTTTGGAGGAAATCACAATGTTCCTGTTTGGCAAATGCATCCAATGTCATGTTTACAGAAAGAAATATCATGTTTTCTCAGGTTTCTGAAGCTTTCTTCCTAGAAAACTCGAATGTGTGGAGTATTTGACTCAAGGTGGAATCAATTAGCTTTTGGCAGCTAAAAACAAAAACTTACATGCTAAAATGCATTCAAAACCGTAAAGTCCATAGAGAATGTCCAGAAAACACAAACAAAAACAGAAGTTGTAGCAAGATCTGGGATTGAGATAGCCACAACACACCAGATAGTTTTGTTTTCATCCAGGAGTATCTGGACAAATTGTTGTGGATTTCGGATGAAATTTAACCAAAAATCACCGTGAAAGTGGTTTTGGAGAAAATCACAATCTTCCTGTTCGGAAAATGCATCCAATGTCATGTTTACAAATACAAATATCATGTTTTCTCAGGTTTCTGAAGCTTTCTTCCTAGAAAACTCGAATGTGTGGAGTATTTGACTCCAGGTGGAACCAATTAGCGTTTGCCAGCAGAAAACAAACAGGGTCCTGCTAAAATGCAATCAAAACCTTAAAGTCCATAGAGAATATCCAGAAAACACAAACACACACAGAGGCTGTAGCAAGATCTGTGATTTACATAGCGACAAATCACCAGATAGTTTTTGGTTTTCATCCAGGAGTATCTGGACAAATTGTTGTGGATTTCAGGTGAAATTTAACCAAAAATCACCGTGAAAGCAGTTTTGGAGAAAAGCACAATCTTCCTGTTCGGCAAATGCATCCAATGTCATGTTTACAGAAAGAAATATCATGTTTTCTCAGGTTTCTGAAGCTTTCTTCCTAGAAAACTCGAATGTGTGGAGTATTTGACTCCAGGTGGAACCAATTAGCTTTTGGCAGCTAAAAACAAAAACTTACATGCTAAAATGCATTCAAAACCTTAAAGTCCATAGAGAATGTCCAGAAAACACAAACACACACAGAGGCTGTAGCAAGATCTGGGATTGAGATAGCCACAACACACCAGATAGTTTTCTTTTCATCCAGGAGTATCTGGACAAATTGTTGTGTATTTTGGGTGAAATTTAACGAAAAATCACCGTGAAAGTGGTTTTGGAGAAATCACAATCTTCCTGTTCGGCAAATGCATCGAATGTCATGTATACAAATACAAATATCATGTTTTCTCAGGTCTCTGGAGCTTTCTTCCTAGAAAACTCGAATGTGTGGAGTATTTGATTCCAGGTAACCAATCAGCGTTTGCCAGCAGAAAACAAAAAGGGACCTGCTAAAATGCATTCAAAACCTTAAAGTCCATAGAGAATATCCAGAAAACACAAACACACACAGAGGCTGTAGCAAGATCTGGGATTGAGATAGCTACAAATCACCAGATAGTTTTGTTTTATTCATAAGTATCTGGACAAATTGTTGTGGATTTCGGGTGAAATTTAACCAAAAATCACCGTGAAAGCAGTTTTGGAGAAAAGCACAATCTTCCTGTTTGGCAAATGCATCCAATGTCATGTTTACAGAAAGAAATATCATGTTTTCTCAGGTTTCTGAAGCTTTCTTCCTAGAAAACTCGAATGTGTGGAGTATTTGACTCCAGGTGGAACCAATTAGCTTTTGGCAGCTAAAAACAAAAACTTACATGCTAAAATGCCATCAAAACCTTAAAGTCCATAGAGAATGTCCAGAAAACACAAACACACACAGAGGCTGTAGCAAGATCTGGGATTGAGATAGCCACAACACACCAGATAGTTTTCTTTTCATCCAGGAGTATCTGGACAAATTGTTGTGTATTTTGGGTGAAATTTAACGAAAAATCACCGTGAAAGTGGTTTTGGAGAAATCACAATCTTCCTGTTCGGCAAATGCATCGAATGTCATATATACAAATACAAATATCATGTTTTCTCAGGTTTCTGAAGCTTTCTTCCTAGAAAACTCGAATGTGTGGAGGATTTGACTCCAGGTAACCAATCAGCGTTTGCCAGCAGAAAACAAAAAGGGACCTGCTAAAATGCATTCAAAACCTTAAAGTCCATAGAGAATATCCAGAAAACACAAACACACACAGAGGCTGTAGCAAGATCTGGGATTGAGATAGCCACAACACACCAGATCGTTTTGTTTTCATCCAGGAGTATCTGGACAAATTGTTGTGGATTTCGGATGAAATTTAACCAAAAATCTCCGTGAAAGTGGTTTTGGAGAAAAGCACAATCATCCGGTTCAGGAAATGTATCCAATGTCATGTTTACAAATAAAAATATCATGTTTTCTCAGGTTTCTGAAGCTTTCTTCCTAGAAAACTCGAATGTGTGGAGGATTTGACTCCAGGTGGAACCAATTAGCGTTCGCCAGCAGAAAACAAAATGGGTCCTGCTAAAATGCATTCAAAACCTTAAAGTCCATAGAGAATATCCAGAAAACACAAACACACACAGAGGCTGTAGCAAGATCTGTGATTGACATAGCTACAAATCACCAGATAGTTTTGTTTTCATCCAGGAGTATCTGGACAAATTGTTGTGGATTTCGGGTGAAATTTAACCAAAAATCACCGTGAAAGTGGTTTTGGAGAAAAGCACAATCTTCCTGTTCGGCAAATGCATCCAATGTCATGTTTACGAATAAAAATATCATATTTTCTCAGGTTTCTGAAGCTTTCTTCCTAAAAAACTCGAATGTGTGGAGTATTTGACTCCAGGTGGAAGCAATTAGCGTTTGGCAGCTAAAAACAAAAACTTACATGCTAAAATGCATTCAAAACCTTAAAGTCCATAGAGAATGTCCAGAAAACTCAAACAAACCAAGAGGCTGTAGCAAGATCTGGGATTGAGATAGCCACAACACACCAGATAGTTTTGTTTGCATCCAGGAGTATCCAGACTAATTGTTGTGGATTTCCGGTGTAATTTAACCAAAAATCACCGTGAAAGTGGTTTTGGAGAAAATCACAATCTTCCTGTTCGGAAAATGCATCCAATGTCATGTTTACAAATACAAATATCATGTTTTCTCAGGTTTCCGAAGCTTTCTTCCTAGAAAACTCAAATGTGTGGAGTATTTGACACCAGGTGGAACCAATTAGCGTTTGCCAGCAGAAAACAAACAGGGTCCTGCTAAAATGCAATCAAAACCTTAAAGTCCATAGAGAATATTCAGAAAACACAAACACACACAGAGGCTGTAGCAAGATCTGGGATTGAGATAGCTACAAATCACCAGATAGCTTTTGGTTTTCATCCAGGAGTATTTGGACAAATTGTTGTGGATTTTGTGTGAAATTTAACCAAAAATCACCGTGAAAGTGGTTTTGGAGAAAAGCACAATCTTCCTGTTCGGCAAATGCATCCAATGTCATGGTTACAGAAAGAAATATCATGTTTTCTCAGGTTTCTGAAGCTTTCTTCCTAGAAATCTCGAATGTGTGGCGTATTTGACTCCAGGTGGAACCAATTAGCTTTTGGCAGTTGAAAACAAAAACTTACATGCTAAAATGCATTCAAAACCTTAAAGTCCATAGAGAATGTCCAGAAAACACAAACACACACAGAGGCTGTAGCAAGATCTGGGATTGAGATAGCCACAACACACCAGATAGTTTTGTTTTCATCCAGGAGTATCTGGACAAATTGTTGTGGATTTCGGGTGAAATTTAACCAAAAATCACCGTGAAAGTAGTTTTGGAGAAAATCACAATCTTCCTGTTCTGCAAATGCATCCAATGTCATGTTGACAGAAAGAAATATCATGTTTTCTCAGGTTTCTGAAGCTTTCTTCCTAGAAAACTCGAATGTGTGGAGTATTTGACTCCAGGTGGAACCAATTAGCGTTTGCCAGCAGAAAACAAAAAGGGTCCTGCTAAAATGCATTCAAAACCTTAAAGTCCATAGAGAATATCCAGAAAACAGAAACACACACAGAGGCTGTAGCAAGATCTGGGATTGAGATAGCCACAACACACCAGATAGTTTTGTTTTCATACAGGAGTATCTGGACAAATTGTTGTGGATTTCGGGTGAAATTTAACCAAAAATCACCGTGAAAGTGGTTTTGGAGGAAATCACAATGTTCCTGTTTGGCAAATGCATTCAATGTCATGTTTACAGAAAGAAATATCATGTTTTCTCAGGTTTCTGAAGCTTTCTTCCTAGAAAACTCGAACGTGTGGAGTATTTGACTCCAGGTGGAACCAATTAGCTTTTTTCAGCTAAAAACAAAAACTTACATGCTAAAATTCATTCAAAACCTTAAAGTCCATAGAGAATGTCCAGAAAACACAAACACACACAGAGGCTGTAGCAAGATCTGGGATTGAGATAGCCACAACACACCAGATCGTTTTGTTTTCATCCAGGAGTATCTGGACAAATTGTTGTGTATTTCGGGTGAAATTTAACCAAAAATCACCGCGAAAGTGGTTTTGGAGAATAGCACAATGTTCCTGTTCCGCAAATGCATCCAATGTCATGTTTACAAATACAAATATCATGTTTTCTCAGGTTTCTGAAGCTTTCTTCCTAGAAAACTCGAATGTGTGGAGTATTTGACTCCAGGTGGAACCAATTAGCTTTTGGCAGCTAAAAACAAAAACTTACATGCTAAAATGCATTCAAAACCTTAAAGTCCATAGAGAATGTCCAGAAAACACAAACACACACAGAGGCTGTAGCAAGATCTGGGATTGAGATAGCCACAACACACCAGATAGTTTTCTTTTCATCCAGGAGTATCTGGACAAATTGTTGTGTATTTTGGGTGAAATTTAACGAAAAATCACCGTGAAAGTGGTTTTGGAGAAATCACAATCTTCCTGTTCGGCAAATGCATCGAATGTCATGTATACAAATACAAATATCATGTTTTCTCAGGTCTCTGGAGCTTTCTTCCTAGAAAACTCGAATGTGTGGAGTATTTGATTCCAGGTAACCAATCAGCGTTTGCCAGCAGAAAACAAAAAGGGACCTGCTAAAATGCATTCAAAACCTTAAAGTCCATAGAGAATATCCAGAAAACACAAACACACACAGAGGCTGTAGCAAGATCTGGGATTGAGATAGCTACAAATCACCAGATAGTTTTGTTTTATTCATAAGTATCTGGACAAATTGTTGTGGATTTCGGGTGAAATTTAACCAAAAATCACCGTGAAAGCAGTTTTGGAGAAAAGCACAATCTTCCTGTTTGGCAAATGCATCCAATGTCATGTTTACAGAAAGAAATATCATGTTTTCTCAGGTTTCTGAAGCTTTCTTCCTAGAAAACTCGAATGTGTGGAGTATTTGACTCCAGGTGGAACCAATTAGCTTTTGGCAGCTAAAAACAAAAACTTACATGCTAAAATGCCATCAAAACCTTAAAGTCCATAGAGAATGTCCAGAAAACACAAACACACACAGAGGCTGTAGCAAGATCTGGGATTGAGATAGCCACAACACACCAGATAGTTTTCTTTTCATCCAGGAGTATCTGGACAAATTGTTGTGTATTTTGGGTGAAATTTAACGAAAAATCACCGTGAAAGTGGTTTTGGAGAAATCACAATCTTCCTGTTCGGCAAATGCATCGAATGTCATATATACAAATACAAATATCATGTTTTCTCAGGTTTCTGAAGCTTTCTTCCTAGAAAACTCGAATGTGTGGAGGATTTGACTCCAGGTAACCAATCAGCGTTTGCCAGCAGAAAACAAAAAGGGACCTGCTAAAATGCATTCAAAACCTTAAAGTCCATAGAGAATATCCAGAAAACACAAACACACACAGAGGCTGTAGCAAGATCTGGGATTGAGATAGCCACAACACACCAGATCGTTTTGTTTTCATCCAGGAGTATCTGGACAAATTGTTGTGGATTTCGGATGAAATTTAACCAAAAATCTCCGTGAAAGTGGTTTTGGAGAAAAGCACAATCATCCGGTTCAGGAAATGTATCCAATGTCATGTTTACAAATAAAAATATCATGTTTTCTCAGGTTTCTGAAGCTTTCTTCCTAGAAAACTCGAATGTGTGGAGGATTTGACTCCAGGTGGAACCAATTAGCGTTCGCCAGCAGAAAACAAAATGGGTCCTGCTAAAATGCATTCAAAACCTTAAAGTCCATAGAGAATATCCAGAAAACACAAACACACACAGAGGCTGTAGCAAGATCTGTGATTGACATAGCTACAAATCACCAGATAGTTTTGTTTTCATCCAGGAGTATCTGGACAAATTGTTGTGGATTTCGGGTGAAATTTAACCAAAAATCACCGTGAAAGTGGTTTTGGAGAAAAGCACAATCTTCCTGTTCGGCAAATGCATCCAATGTCATGTTTACGAATAAAAATATCATATTTTCTCAGGTTTCTGAAGCTTTCTTCCTAAAAAACTCGAATGTGTGGAGTATTTGACTCCAGGTGGAAGCAATTAGCGTTTGGCAGCTAAAAACAAAAACTTACATGCTAAAATGCATTCAAAACCTTAAAGTCCATAGAGAATGTCCAGAAAACTCAAACAAACCAAGAGGCTGTAGCAAGATCTGGGATTGAGATAGCCACAACACACCAGATAGTTTTGTTTGCATCCAGGAGTATCCAGACTAATTGTTGTGGATTTCCGGTGTAATTTAACCAAAAATCACCGTGAAAGTGGTTTTGGAGAAAATCACAATCTTCCTGTTCGGAAAATGCATCCAATGTCATGTTTACAAATACAAATATCATGTTTTCTCAGGTTTCCGAAGCTTTCTTCCTAGAAAACTCAAATGTGTGGAGTATTTGACACCAGGTGGAACCAATTAGCGTTTGCCAGCAGAAAACAAACAGGGTCCTGCTAAAATGCAATCAAAACCTTAAAGTCCATAGAGAATATTCAGAAAACACAAACACACACAGAGGCTGTAGCAAGATCTGGGATTGAGATAGCTACAAATCACCAGATAGCTTTTGGTTTTCATCCAGGAGTATTTGGACAAATTGTTGTGGATTTTGTGTGAAATTTAACCAAAAATCACCGTGAAAGTGGTTTTGGAGAAAAGCACAATCTTCCTGTTCGGCAAATGCATCCAATGTCATGGTTACAGAAAGAAATATCATGTTTTCTCAGGTTTCTGAAGCTTTCTTCCTAGAAATCTCGAATGTGTGGCGTATTTGACTCCAGGTGGAACCAATTAGCTTTTGGCAGTTGAAAACAAAAACTTACATGCTAAAATGCATTCAAAACCTTAAAGTCCATAGAGAATGTCCAGAAAACACAAACACACACAGAGGCTGTAGCAAGATCTGGGATTGAGATAGCCACAACACACCAGATAGTTTTGTTTTCATCCAGGAGTATCTGGACAAATTGTTGTGGATTTCGGGTGAAATTTAACCAAAAATCACCGTGAAAGTAGTTTTGGAGAAAATCACAATCTTCCTGTTCTGCAAATGCATCCAATGTCATGTTGACAGAAAGAAATATCATGTTTTCTCAGGTTTCTGAAGCTTTCTTCCTAGAAAACTCGAATGTGTGGAGTATTTGACTCCAGGTGGAACCAATTAGCGTTTGCCAGCAGAAAACAAAAAGGGTCCTGCTAAAATGCATTCAAAACCTTAAAGTCCATAGAGAATATCCAGAAAACAGAAACACACACAGAGGCTGTAGCAAGATCTGGGATTGAGATAGCCACAACACACCAGATAGTTTTGTTTTCATACAGGAGTATCTGGACAAATTGTTGTGGATTTCGGGTGAAATTTAACCAAAAATCACCGTGAAAGTGGTTTTGGAGGAAATCACAATGTTCCTGTTTGGCAAATGCATTCAATGTCATGTTTACAGAAAGAAATATCATGTTTTCTCAGGTTTCTGAAGCTTTCTTCCTAGAAAACTCGAATGTGTGGAGGATTTGACTCCAGGTGGAACCAATTAGCTTTTTTCAGCTAAAAACAAAAACTTACATGCTAAAATGCCATCAAAACCTTAAAGTCCATAGAGAATGTCCAGAAAACACAAACACACACAGAGGCTGTAGCAAGATCTGGGATTGAGATAGGCACAACACACCAGATAGTTTTCTTTTCATCCAGGAGTATCTGGACAAATTGTTGTGTATTTTGGGTGAAATTTAACGAAAAATCACCGTGAAAGTGGTTTTGGAGAAATCACAATCTTCCTGTTCGGCAAATGCATCGAATGTCATATATACAAATACAAATATCATGTTTTCTCAGGTTTCTGAAGCTTTCTTCCTAGAAAACTCGAATGTGTGGAGGATTTGACTCCAGGTAACCAATCAGCGTTTGCCAGCAGAAAACAAAAAGGGACCTGCTAAAATGCATTCAAAACCTTAAAGTCCATAGAGAATATCCAGAAAACACAAACACACACAGAGTCTGTAGCAAGATCTGGGATTGAGATAGCCACAACACACCAGATCGTTTTGTTTTCATCCAGGAGTATCTGGACAAATTGTTGTGGATTTCGGATGAAATTTAACCAAAAATCTCCGTGAAAGTGGTTTTGGAGAAAAGCACAATCATCCGGTTCAGGAAATGTATCCAATGTCATGTTTACAAATAAAAATATCATGTTTTCTCAGGTTTCTGAAGCTTTCTTCCTAGAAAACTCGAATGTGTGGAGGATTTGACTCCAGGTGGAACCAATTAGCGTTCGCCAGCAGAAAACAAAATGGGTCCTGCTAAAATGCATTCAAAACCTTAAAGTCCATAGAGAATATCCAGAAAACACAAACACACACAGAGGCTGTAGCAAGATCTGTGATTGACATAGCTACAAATCACCAGATAGTTTTGTTTTCATCCAGGAGTATCTGGACAAATTGTTGTGGATTTCGGGTGAAATTTAACCAAAAATCACCGTGAAAGTGGTTTTGGAGAAAAGCACAATCTTCCTGTTCGGCAAATGCATCCAATGTCATGTTTACGAATAAAAATATCATATTTTCTCAGGTTTCTGAAGCTTTCTTCCTAGAAAACTCGAATGTGTGGAGGATTTGACTCCAGGTGGAACCAATTAGCGTTTGGCAGCTAAAAACAAAAACTTACATGCTAAAATGCATTCAAAACCTTAAAGTCCATAGAGAATGTCCAGAAAACTCAAACAAACCAAGAGGCTGTAGCAAGATCTGGGATTGAGATAGCCACAACACACCAGATAGTTTTGTTTGCATCCAGGAGTATCCAGACTAATTGTTGTGGATTTCGGGTGAAATTTAACCAAAAATCACCGTGAAAGTGGTTTTGGAGAAAATCACAATCTTCCTGTTCGGAAAATGCATCCAATGTCATGTTTACAAATACAAATATCATGTTTTCTCAGGTTTCTGAAGCTTTCTTCCTAGAAAACTCAAATGTGTGGAGTATTTGACACCAGGTGGAACCAATTAGCGTTTGCCAGCAGAAAACAAACAGGGTCCTGCTAAAATGCAATCAAAACCTTAAAGTCCATAGAGAATATTCAGAAAACACAAACACACACAGAGGCTGTAGCAAGATCTGGGATTGAGATAGCTACAAATCACCAGATAGCTTTTGGTTTTCATCCAGGAGTATTTGGACAAATTGTTGTGGATTTTGTGTGAAATTTAACCAAAAATCACCGTGAAAGTGGTTTTGGAGAAAAGCACAATCTTCCTGTTCGGCAAATGCATCCAATGTCATGGTTACAGAAAGAAATATCATGTTTTCTCAGGTTTCTGAAGCTTTCTTCCTAGAAATCTCGAATGTGTGGCGTATTTGACTCCAGGTGAAACCAATTAGCTTTTGGCAGTTGAAAACAAAAACTTACATGCTAAAATGCATTCAAAACCTTAAAGTCCATAGAGAATGTCCAGAAAACGCAAACACACACAGAGGCTGTAGCAAGATCTGGGATTGAGATAGCCACAACACACCAGATAGTTTTGTTTTCATCCAGGAGTATCTGGACAAATTGTTGTGGATTTCGGGTGAAATTTAACCAAAAATCACCGTGAAAGTAGTTTTGGAGAAAATCACAATCTTCCTGTTCTGCAAATGCATCCAATGTCATGTTGACAGAAAGAAATATCATGTTTTCTCAGGTTTCTGAAGCTTTCTTCCTAGAAAACTCGAATGTGTGGAGTATTTGACTCCAGGTGGAACCAATTAGCGTTTGCCAGCAGAAAACAAAAAGGGTCCTGCTAAAATGCATTCAAAACCTTAAAGTCCATAGAGAATATCCAGAAAACAGAAACACACACAGAGGCTGTAGCAAGATCTGGGATTGAGATAGCCACAACACACCAGATAGTTTTGTTTTCATACAGGAGTATCTGGACAAATTGTTGTGGATTTCGGGTGAAATTTAACCAAAAATCACCGTGAAAGTGGTTTTGGAGGAAATCACAATGTTCCTGTTTGGCAAATGCATTCAATGTCATGTTTACAGAAAGAAATATCATGTTTTCTCAGGTTTCTGAAGCTTTCTTCCTAGAAAACTCGAACGTGTGGAGGATTTGACTCCAGGTGGAACCAATTAGCTTTTTTCAGCTAAAAACAAAAACTTACATGCTAAAATTCATTCAAAACCTTAAAGTCCATAGAGAATGTCCAGAAAACACAAACACACACAGAGGCTGTAGCAAGATCTGGGATTGAGATAGCCACAACACACCAGATCGTTTTGTTTTCATCCAGGAGTATCTGGACAAATTGTTGTGTATTTCGGGTGAAATTTAACCAAAAATCACCGCGAAAGTGGTTTTGGAGAATAGCACAATGTTCCTGTTCCGCAAATGCATCCAATGTCATGTTTACAAATACAAATATCATGTTTTCTCAGGTTTCTGAAGCTTTCTTCCTAGAAAACTCGAATGTGTGGAGTATTTGACTCCAGGTGGAACCAATTAGCTTTTGGCAGCTAAAAACAAAAACTTACATGCTAAAATGCATTCAAAACCTTAAAGTCCATAGAGAATGTCCAGAAAACGCAAACACACACAGAGGCTGTAGCAAGATCTGGGATTGAGATAGCCACAACACACCAGATAGTTTTCTTTTCATCCAGGAGTATCTGGACAAATTGTTGTGTATTTTGGGTGAAATTTAACGAAAAATCACCGTGAAAGTGGTTTTGGAGAAATCACAATCTTCCTGTTCGGCAAATGCATCGAATGTCATGTATACAAATACAAATATCATGTTTTCTCAGGTCTCTGGAGCTTTCTTCCTAGAAAACTCGAATGTGTGGAGTATTTGATTCCAGGTAACCAATCAGCGTTTGCCAGCAGAAAACAAAAAGGGACCTGCTAAAATGCATTCAAAACCTTAAAGTCCATAGAGAATATCCAGAAAACACAAACACACACAGAGGCTGTAGCAAGATCTGGGATTGAGATAGCTACAAATCACCAGATAGTTTTGTTTTATTCATAAGTATCTGGACAAATTGTTGTGGATTTCGGGTGAAATTTAACCAAAAATCACCGTGAAAGCAGTTTTGGAGAAAAGCACAATCTTCCTGTTTGGCAAATGCATCCAATGTCATGTTTACAGAAAGAAATATCATGTTTTCTCAGGTTTCTGAAGCTTTCTTCCTAGAAAACTCGAATGTGTGGAGTATTTGACTCCAGGTGGAACCAATTAGCTTTTTTCAGCTAAAAACAAAAACTTACATGCTAAAATGCCATCAAAACCTTAAAGTCCATAGAGAATGTCCAGAAAACACAAACACACACAGAGGCTGTAGCAAGATCTGGGATTGAGATAGCCACAACACACCAGATAGTTTTCTTTTCATCCAGGAGTATCTGGACAAATTGTTGTGTATTTTGGGTGAAATTTAACGAAAAATCACCGTGAAAGTGGTTTTGGAGAAATCACAATCTTCCTGTTCGGCAAATGCATCGAATGTCATATATACAAATACAAATATCATGTTTTCTCAGGTTTCTGAAGCTTTCTTCCTAGAAAACTCGAATGTGTGGAGGATTTGACTCCAGGTAACCAATCAGCGTTTGCCAGCAGAAAACAAAAAGGGACCTGCTAAAATGCATTCAAAACCTTAAAGTCCATAGAGAATATCCAGAAAACACAAACACACACAGAGGCTGTAGCAAGATCTGGGATTGAGATAGCCACAACACACCAGATCGTTTTGTTTTCATCCAGGAGTATCTGGACAAATTGTTGTGGATTTCGGATGAAATTTAACCAAAAATCTCCGTGAAAGTGGTTTTGGAGAAAAGCACAATCATCCGGTTCAGGAAATGTATCCAATGTCATGTTTACAAATAAAAATATCATGTTTTCTCAGGTTTCTGAAGCTTTCTTCCTAGAAAACTCGAATGTGTGGAGGATTTGACTCCAGGTGGAACCAATTAGCGTTCGCCAGCAGAAAACAAAATGGGTCCTGCTAAAATGCATTCAAAACCTTAAAGTCCATAGAGAATATCCAGAAAACACAAACACACACAGAGGCTGTAGCAAGATCTGTGATTGACATAGCTACAAATCACCAGATAGTTTTGTTTTCATCCAGGAGTATCTGGACAAATTGTTGTGGATTTCGGGTGAAATTTAACCAAAAATCACCGTGAAAGTGGTTTTGGAGAAAAGCACAATCTTCCTGTTCGGCAAATGCATCCAATGTCATGTTTACGAATAAAAATATCATATTTTCTCAGGTTTCTGAAGCTTTCTTCCTAAAAAACTCGAATGTGTGGAGTATTTGACTCCAGGTGGAAGCAATTAGCGTTTGGCAGCTAAAAACAAAAACTTACATGCTAAAATGCATTCAAAACCTTAAAGTCCATAGAGAATGTCCAGAAAACTCAAACAAACCAAGAGGCTGTAGCAAGATCTGGGATTGAGATAGCCACAACACACCAGATAGTTTTGTTTGCATCCAGGAGTATCCAGACTAATTGTTGTGGATTTCCGGTGTAATTTAACCAAAAATCACCGTGAAAGTGGTTTTGGAGAAAATCACAATCTTCCTGTTCGGAAAATGCATCCAATGTCATGTTTACAAATACAAATATCATGTTTTCTCAGGTTTCCGAAGCTTTCTTCCTAGAAAACTCAAATGTGTGGAGTATTTGACACCAGGTGGAACCAATTAGCGTTTGCCAGCAGAAAACAAACAGGGTCCTGCTAAAATGCAATCAAAACCTTAAAGTCCATAGAGAATATTCAGAAAACACAAACACACACAGAGGCTGTAGCAAGATCTGGGATTGAGATAGCTACAAATCACCAGATAGCTTTTGGTTTTCATCCAGGAGTATTTGGACAAATTGTTGTGGATTTTGTGTGAAATTTAACCAAAAATCACCGTGAAAGTGGTTTTGGAGAAAAGCACAATCTTCCTGTTCGGCAAATGCATCCAATGTCATGGTTACAGAAAGAAATATCATGTTTTCTCAGGTTTCTGAAGCTTTCTTCCTAGAAATCTCGAATGTGTGGCGTATTTGACTCCAGGTGGAACCAATTAGCTTTTGGCAGTTGAAAACAAAAACTTACATGCTAAAATGCATTCAAAACCTTAAAGTCCATAGAGAATGTCCAGAAAACACAAACACACACAGAGGCTGTAGCAAGATCTGGGATTGAGATAGCCACAACACACCAGATAGTTTTGTTTTCATCCAGGAGTATCTGGACAAATTGTTGTGGATTTCGGGTGAAATTTAACCAAAAATCACCGTGAAAGTAGTTTTGGAGAAAATCACAATCTTCCTGTTCTGCAAATGCATCCAATGTCATGTTGACAGAAAGAAATATCATGTTTTCTCAGGTTTCTGAAGCTTTCTTCCTAGAAAACTCGAATGTGTGGAGTATTTGACTCCAGGTGGAACCAATTAGCGTTTGCCAGCAGAAAACAAAAAGGGTCCTGCTAAAATGCATTCAAAACCTTAAAGTCCATAGAGAATATCCAGAAAACAGAAACACACACAGAGGCTGTAGCAAGATCTGGGATTGAGATAGCCACAACACACCAGATAGTTTTGTTTTCATACAGGAGTATCTGGACAAATTGTTGTGGATTTCGGGTGAAATTTAACCAAAAATCACCGTGAAAGTGGTTTTGGAGGAAATCACAATGTTCCTGTTTGGCAAATGCATTCAATGTCATGTTTACAGAAAGAAATATCATGTTTTCTCAGGTTTCTGAAGCTTTCTTCCTAGAAAACTCGAACGTGTGGAGTATTTGACTCCAGGTGGAACCAATTAGCTTTTTTCAGCTAAAAACAAAAACTTACATGCTAAAATTCATTCAAAACCTTAAAGTCCATAGAGAATGTCCAGAAAACACAAACACACACAGAGGCTGTAGCAAGATCTGGGATTGAGATAGCCACAACACACCAGATCGTTTTGTTTTCATCCAGGAGTATCTGGACAAATTGTTGTGGATTTCGGGTGAAATTTAACCAAAAATCACCGTGAATGTGGTTTTGGAGAAGATCACAATCTTCCTGTTTGGCAAATGCATCCAATGTCTTGTTTACAGAAAGAAATATCATGTTTTCTCAGGTTTCTGAAGCTTTCTTCCTAGAAAACTCGAATGTGTGGAGTATTTGACTCAAGGTGGAATCAATTAGCTTTTGGCAGCTAAAAACAGAAACTACATGCTAAAATGCATTCAAAACCGTAAAGTCCATAGAGAATGTCCAGAAACACAAACAAAAACAGAAGTTGTAGCAAGATCTGGGATTGAGATAGCCACAACACACCAGATAGCTTTTGGTTTTCATCCAGGAGTATTTGGACAAATTGTTGTGGATTTCCGGTGAAATTTAACCAAAAATCTCCGTGAAAGTGGTTTTGGAGAATACCACAATCATCGTGTTCTGCAAATGCATCCAATGTCATGTTTACAAAGAAAAATATCATATTTTCTCAGGTTTCTGAAGCTTTCTTCCTAAAAAACTCGAATGTGTGGAGTATTTGACTCCAGGTGGAACCAATTAGCGTTTGGCAGCTAAAAACATAAACTTACATGCTAAAATGCATTCAAAACCGTAAAGTCCATAGAGAATGTCCAGAAAACACAAACAAACAAAGAGGCTGTAGCAAGATCTGGGATTGAGATAGCTACAAATCACCAGATAGTTTTGTTTTAATCATAAGTATCTGGACAAATTGTTGTGTATTTCGGGTGAAATTTAACCAAAAATCACCGCGAAAGTGGTTTTGGAGAATAGCACAATGTTCCTGTTCCGCAAATGCATCCAATGTCATGTTTACAAATACAAATATCATGTTTTCTCAGGTTTCTGAAGCTTTCTTCCTAGAAAACTCGAATGTGTGGAGTATTTGACTCCAGGTGGAACCAATTAGCTTTTGGCAGCTAAAAACAAAAACTTACATGCTAAAATGCATTCAAAACCTTAAAGTCCATAGAGAATGTCCAGAAAACACAAACACACACAGAGGCTGTAGCAAGATCTGGGATTGAGATAGCCACAACACACCAGATAGTTTTCTTTTCATCCAGGAGTATCTGGACAAATTGTTGTGTATTTTGGGTGAAATTTAACGAAAAATCACCGTGAAAGTGGTTTTGGAGAAATCACAATCTTCCTGTTCGGCAAATGCATCGAATGTCATGTATACAAATACAAATATCATGTTTTCTCAGGTCTCTGGAGCTTTCTTCCTAGAAAACTCGAATGTGTGGAGTATTTGATTCCAGGTAACCAATCAGCGTTTGCCAGCAGAAAACAAAAAGGGACCTGCTAAAATGCATTCAAAACCTTAAAGTCCATAGAGAATATCCAGAAAACACAAACACACACAGAGGCTGTAGCAAGATCTGGGATTGAGATAGCTACAAATCACCAGATAGTTTTGTTTTATTCATAAGTATCTGGACAAATTGTTGTGGATTTCGGGTGAAATTTAACCAAAAATCACCGTGAAAGCAGTTTTGGAGAAAAGCACAATCTTCCTGTTTGGCAAATGCATCCAATGTCATGTTTACAGAAAGAAATATCATGTTTTCTCAGGTTTCTGAAGCTTTCTTCCTAGAAAACTCGAATGTGTGGAGTATTTGACTCCAGGTGGAACCAATTAGCTTTTGGCAGCTAAAAACAAAAACTTACATGCTAAAATGCCATCAAAACCTTAAAGTCCATAGAGAATGTCCAGAAAACACAAACACACACAGAGGCTGTAGCAAGATCTGGGATTGAGATAGCCACAACACACCAGATAGTTTTCTTTTCATCCAGGAGTATCTGGACAAATTGTTGTGTATTTTGGGTGAAATTTAACGAAAAATCACCGTGAAAGTGGTTTTGGAGAAATCACAATCTTCCTGTTCGGCAAATGCATCGAATGTCATATATACAAATACAAATATCATGTTTTCTCAGGTTTCTGAAGCTTTCTTCCTAGAAAACTCGAATGTGTGGAGGATTTGACTCCAGGTAACCAATCAGCGTTTGCCAGCAGAAAACAAAAAGGGACCTGCTAAAATGCATTCAAAACCTTAAAGTCCATAGAGAATATCCAGAAAACACAAACACACACAGAGGCTGTAGCAAGATCTGGGATTGAGATAGCCACAACACACCAGATCGTTTTGTTTTCATCCAGGAGTATCTGGACAAATTGTTGTGGATTTCGGATGAAATTTAACCAAAAATCTCCGTGAAAGTGGTTTTGGAGAAAAGCACAATCATCCGGTTCAGGAAATGTATCCAATGTCATGTTTACAAATAAAAATATCATGTTTTCTCAGGTTTCTGAAGCTTTCTTCCTAGAAAACTCGAATGTGTGGAGGATTTGACTCCAGGTGGAACCAATTAGCGTTCGCCAGCAGAAAACAAAATGGGTCCTGCTAAAATGCATTCAAAACCTTAAAGTCCATAGAGAATATCCAGAAAACACAAACACACACAGAGGCTGTAGCAAGATCTGTGATTGACATAGCTACAAATCACCAGATAGTTTTGTTTTCATCCAGGAGTATCTGGACAAATTGTTGTGGATTTCGGGTGAAATTTAACCAAAAATCACCGTGAAAGTGGTTTTGGAGAAAAGCACAATCTTCCTGTTCGGCAAATGCATCCAATGTCATGTTTACGAATAAAAATATCATATTTTCTCAGGTTTCTGAAGCTTTCTTCCTAAAAAACTCGAATGTGTGGAGTATTTGACTCCAGGTGGAAGCAATTAGCGTTTGGCAGCTAAAAACAAAAACTTACATGCTAAAATGCATTCAAAACCTTAAAGTCCATAGAGAATGTCCAGAAAACTCAAACAAACCAAGAGGCTGTAGCAAGATCTGGGATTGAGATAGCCACAACACACCAGATAGTTTTGTTTGCATCCAGGAGTATCCAGACTAATTGTTGTGGATTTCCGGTGTAATTTAACCAAAAATCACCGTGAAAGTGGTTTTGGAGAAAATCACAATCTTCCTGTTCGGAAAATGCATCCAATGTCATGTTTACAAATACAAATATCATGTTTTCTCAGGTTTCCGAAGCTTTCTTCCTAGAAAACTCAAATGTGTGGAGTATTTGACACCAGGTGGAACCAATTAGCGTTTGCCAGCAGAAAACAAACAGGGTCCTGCTAAAATGCAATCAAAACCTTAAAGTCCATAGAGAATATTCAGAAAACACAAACACACACAGAGGCTGTAGCAAGATCTGGGATTGAGATAGCTACAAATCACCAGATAGCTTTTGGTTTTCATCCAGGAGTATTTGGACAAATTGTTGTGGATTTTGTGTGAAATTTAACCAAAAATCACCGTGAAAGTGGTTTTGGAGAAAAGCACAATCTTCCTGTTCGGCAAATGCATCCAATGTCATGGTTACAGAAAGAAATATCATGTTTTCTCAGGTTTCTGAAGCTTTCTTCCTAGAAATCTCGAATGTGTGGCGTATTTGACTCCAGGTGGAACCAATTAGCTTTTGGCAGTTGAAAACAAAAACTTACATGCTAAAATGCATTCAAAACCTTAAAGTCCATAGAGAATGTCCAGAAAACACAAACACACACAGAGGCTGTAGCAAGATCTGGGATTGAGATAGCCACAACACACCAGATAGTTTTGTTTTCATCCAGGAGTATCTGGACAAATTGTTGTGGATTTCGGGTGAAATTTAACCAAAAATCACCGTGAAAGTAGTTTTGGAGAAAATCACAATCTTCCTGTTCTGCAAATGCATCCAATGTCATGTTGACAGAAAGAAATATCATGTTTTCTCAGGTTTCTGAAGCTTTCTTCCTAGAAAACTCGAATGTGTGGAGTATTTGACTCCAGGTGGAACCAATTAGCGTTTGCCAGCAGAAAACAAAAAGGGTCCTGCTAAAATGCATTCAAAACCTTAAAGTCCATAGAGAATATCCAGAAAACAGAAACACACACAGAGGCTGTAGCAAGATCTGGGATTGAGATAGCCACAACACACCAGATAGTTTTGTTTTCATACAGGAGTATCTGGACAAATTGTTGTGGATTTCGGGTGAAATTTAACCAAAAATCACCGTGAAAGTGGTTTTGGAGGAAATCACAATGTTCCTGTTTGGCAAATGCATTCAATGTCATGTTTACAGAAAGAAATATCATGTTTTCTCAGGTTTCTGAAGCTTTCTTCCTAGAAAACTCGAATGTGTGGAGGATTTGACTCCAGGTGGAACCAATTAGCTTTTTTCAGCTAAAAACAAAAACTTACATGCTAAAATGCCATCAAAACCTTAAAGTCCATAGAGAATGTCCAGAAAACACAAACACACACAGAGGCTGTAGCAAGATCTGGGATTGAGATAGGCACAACACACCAGATAGTTTTCTTTTCATCCAGGAGTATCTGGACAAATTGTTGTGTATTTTGGGTGAAATTTAACGAAAAATCACCGTGAAAGTGGTTTTGGAGAAATCACAATCTTCCTGTTCGGCAAATGCATCGAATGTCATATATACAAATACAAATATCATGTTTTCTCAGGTTTCTGAAGCTTTCTTCCTAGAAAACTCGAATGTGTGGAGGATTTGACTCCAGGTAACCAATCAGCGTTTGCCAGCAGAAAACAAAAAGGGACCTGCTAAAATGCATTCAAAACCTTAAAGTCCATAGAGAATATCCAGAAAACACAAACACACACAGAGGCTGTAGCAAGATCTGGGATTGAGATAGCCACAACACACCAGATCGTTTTGTTTTCATCCAGGAGTATCTGGACAAATTGTTGTGGATTTCGGATGAAATTTAACCAAAAATCTCCGTGAAAGTGGTTTTGGAGAAAAGCACAATCATCCGGTTCAGGAAATGTATCCAATGTCATGTTTACAAATAAAAATATCATGTTTTCTCAGGTTTCTGAAGCTTTCTTCCTAGAAAACTCGAATGTGTGGAGGATTTGACTCCAGGTGGAACCAATTAGCGTTCGCCAGCAGAAAACAAAATGGGTCCTGCTAAAATGCATTCAAAACCTTAAAGTCCATAGAGAATATCCAGAAAACACAAACACACACAGAGGCTGTAGCAAGATCTGTGATTGACATAGCGACAAATCACCAGATAGTTTTGTTTTCATCCAGGAGTATCTGGACAAATTGTTGTGGATTTCGGGTGAAATTTAACCAAAAATCACCGTGAAAGTGGTTTTGGAGAAAAGCACAATCTTCCTGTTCGGCAAATGCATCCAATGTCATGTTTACGAATAAAAATATCATATTTTCTCAGGTTTCTGAAGCTTTCTTCCTAGAAAACTCGAATGTGTGGAGGATTTGACTCCAGGTGGAACCAATTAGCGTTTGGCAGCTAAAAACAAAAACTTACATGCTAAAATGCATTCAAAACCTTAAAGTCCATAGAGAATGTCCAGAAAACTCAAACAAACCAAGAGGCTGTAGCAAGATCTGGGATTGAGATAGCCACAACACACCAGATAGTTTTGTTTGCATCCAGGAGTATCCAGACTAATTGTTGTGGATTTCGGGTGAAATTTAACCAAAAATCACCGTGAAAGTGGTTTTGGAGAAAATCACAATCTTCCTGTTCGGAAAATGCATCCAATGTCATGTTTACAAATACAAATATCATGTTTTCTCAGGTTTCCGAAGCTTTCTTCCTAGAAAACTCAAATGTGTGGAGTATTTGACACCAGGTGGAACCAATTAGCGTTTGCCAGCAGAAAACAAACAGGGTCCTGCTAAAATGCAATCAAAACCTTAAAGTCCATAGAGAATATTCAGAAAACACAAACACACACAGAGGCTGTAGCAAGATCTGGGATTGAGATAGCTACAAATCACCAGATAGCTTTTGGTTTTCATCCAGGAGTATTTGGACAAATTGTTGTGGATTTTGTGTGAAATTTAACCAAAAATCACCGTGAAAGTGGTTTTGGAGAAAAGCACAATCTTCCTGTTCGGCAAATGCATCCAATGTCATGGTTACAGAAAGAAATATCATGTTTTCTCAGGTTTCTGAAGCTTTCTTCCTAGAAATCTCGAATGTGTGGCGTATTTGACTCCAGGTGGAACCAATTAGCTTTTGGCAGTTGAAAACAAAAACTTACATGCTAAAATGCATTCAAAACCTTAAAGTCCATAGAGAATGTCCAGAAAACGCAAACACACACAGAGGCTGTAGCAAGATCTGGGATTGAGATAGCCACAACACACCAGATAGTTTTGTTTTCATCCAGGAGTATCTGGACAAATTGTTGTGGATTTCGGGTGAAATTTAACCAAAAATCACCGTGAAAGTAGTTTTGGAGAAAATCACAATCTTCCTGTTCTGCAAATGCATCCAATGTCATGTTGACAGAAAGAAATATCATGTTTTCTCAGGTTTCTGAAGCTTTCTTCCTAGAAAACTCGAATGTGTGGAGTATTTGACTCCAGGTGGAACCAATTAGCGTTTGCCAGCAGAAAACAAAAAGGGTCCTGCTAAAATGCATTCAAAACCTTAAAGTCCATAGAGAATATCCAGAAAACAGAAACACACACAGAGGCTGTAGCAAGATCTGGGATTGAGATAGCCACAACACACCAGATAGTTTTGTTTTCATACAGGAGTATCTGGACAAATTGTTGTGGATTTCGGGTGAAATTTAACCAAAAATCACCGTGAAAGTGGTTTTGGAGGAAATCACAATGTTCCTGTTTGGCAAATGCATTCAATGTCATGTTTACAGAAAGAAATATCATGTTTTCTCAGGTTTCTGAAGCTTTCTTCCTAGAAAACTCGAACGTGTGGAGGATTTGACTCCAGGTGGAACCAATTAGCTTTTTTCAGCTAAAAACAAAAACTTACATGCTAAAATTCATTCAAAACCTTAAAGTCCATAGAGAATGTCCAGAAAACACAAACACACACAGAGGCTGTAGCAAGATCTGGGATTGAGATAGCCACAACACACCAGATCGTTTTGTTTTCATCCAGGAGTATCTGGACAAATTGTTGTGTATTTCGGGTGAAATTTAACCAAAAATCACCGCGAAAGTGGTTTTGGAGAATAGCACAATGTTCCTGTTCCGCAAATGCATCCAATGTCATGTTTACAAATACAAATATCATGTTTTCTCAGGTTTCTGAAGCTTTCTTCCTAGAAAACTCGAATGTGTGGAGTATTTGACTCCAGGTGGAACCAATTAGCTTTTGGCAGCTAAAAACAAAAACTTACATGCTAAAATGCATTCAAAACCTTAAAGTCCATAGAGAATGTCCAGAAAACGCAAACACACACAGAGGCTGTAGCAAGATCTGGGATTGAGATAGCCACAACACACCAGATAGTTTTCTTTTCATCCAGGAGTATCTGGACAAATTGTTGTGTATTTTGGGTGAAATTTAACGAAAAATCACCGTGAAAGTGGTTTTGGAGAAATCACAATCTTCCTGTTCGGCAAATGCATCGAATGTCATGTATACAAATACAAATATCATGTTTTCTCAGGTCTCTGGAGCTTTCTTCCTAGAAAACTCGAATGTGTGGAGTATTTGATTCCAGGTAACCAATCAGCGTTTGCCAGCAGAAAACAAAAAGGGACCTGCTAAAATGCATTCAAAACCTTAAAGTCCATAGAGAATATCCAGAAAACACAAACACACACAGAGGCTGTAGCAAGATCTGGGATTGAGATAGCTACAAATCACCAGATAGTTTTGTTTTATTCATAAGTATCTGGACAAATTGTTGTGGATTTCGGGTGAAATTTAACCAAAAATCACCGTGAAAGCAGTTTTGGAGAAAAGCACAATCTTCCTGTTTGGCAAATGCATCCAATGTCATGTTTACAGAAAGAAATATCATGTTTTCTCAGGTTTCTGAAGCTTTCTTCCTAGAAAACTCGAATGTGTGGAGTATTTGACTCCAGGTGGAACCAATTAGCTTTTTTCAGCTAAAAACAAAAACTTACATGCTAAAATGCCATCAAAACCTTAAAGTCCATAGAGAATGTCCAGAAAACACAAACACACACAGAGGCTGTAGCAAGATCTGGGATTGAGATAGCCACAACACACCAGATAGTTTTCTTTTCATCCAGGAGTATCTGGACAAATTGTTGTGTATTTTGGGTGAAATTTAACGAAAAATCACCGTGAAAGTGGTTTTGGAGAAATCACAATCTTCCTGTTCGGCAAATGCATCGAATGTCATATATACAAATACAAATATCATGTTTTCTCAGGTTTCTGAAGCTTTCTTCCTAGAAAACTCGAATGTGTGGAGGATTTGACTCCAGGTAACCAATCAGCGTTTGCCAGCAGAAAACAAAAAGGGACCTGCTAAAATGCATTCAAAACCTTAAAGTCCATAGAGAATATCCAGAAAACACAAACACACACAGAGGCTGTAGCAAGATCTGGGATTGAGATAGCCACAACACACCAGATCGTTTTGTTTTCATCCAGGAGTATCTGGACAAATTGTTGTGGATTTCGGATGAAATTTAACCAAAAATCTCCGTGAAAGTGGTTTTGGAGAAAAGCACAATCATCCGGTTCAGGAAATGTATCCAATGTCATGTTTACAAATAAAAATATCATGTTTTCTCAGGTTTCTGAAGCTTTCTTCCTAGAAAACTCGAATGTGTGGAGGATTTGACTCCAGGTGGAACCAATTAGCGTTCGCCAGCAGAAAACAAAATGGGTCCTGCTAAAATGCATTCAAAACCTTAAAGTCCATAGAGAATATCCAGAAAACACAAACACACACAGAGGCTGTAGCAAGATCTGTGATTGACATAGCTACAAATCACCAGATAGTTTTGTTTTCATCCAGGAGTATCTGGACAAATTGTTGTGGATTTCGGGTGAAATTTAACCAAAAATCACCGTGAAAGTGGTTTTGGAGAAAAGCACAATCTTCCTGTTCGGCAAATGCATCCAATGTCATGTTTACGAATAAAAATATCATATTTTCTCAGGTTTCTGAAGCTTTCTTCCTAAAAAACTCGAATGTGTGGAGTATTTGACTCCAGGTGGAAGCAATTAGCGTTTGGCAGCTAAAAACAAAAACTTACATGCTAAAATGCATTCAAAACCTTAAAGTCCATAGAGAATGTCCAGAAAACTCAAACAAACCAAGAGGCTGTAGCAAGATCTGGGATTGAGATAGCCACAACACACCAGATAGTTTTGTTTGCATCCAGGAGTATCCAGACTAATTGTTGTGGATTTCCGGTGTAATTTAACCAAAAATCACCGTGAAAGTGGTTTTGGAGAAAATCACAATCTTCCTGTTCGGAAAATGCATCCAATGTCATGTTTACAAATACAAATATCATGTTTTCTCAGGTTTCCGAAGCTTTCTTCCTAGAAAACTCAAATGTGTGGAGTATTTGACACCAGGTGGAACCAATTAGCGTTTGCCAGCAGAAAACAAACAGGGTCCTGCTAAAATGCAATCAAAACCTTAAAGTCCATAGAGAATATTCAGAAAACACAAACACACACAGAGGCTGTAGCAAGATCTGGGATTGAGATAGCTACAAATCACCAGATAGCTTTTGGTTTTCATCCAGGAGTATTTGGACAAATTGTTGTGGATTTTGTGTGAAATTTAACCAAAAATCACCGTGAAAGTGGTTTTGGAGAAAAGCACAATCTTCCTGTTCGGCAAATGCATCCAATGTCATGGTTACAGAAAGAAATATCATGTTTTCTCAGGTTTCTGAAGCTTTCTTCCTAGAAATCTCGAATGTGTGGCGTATTTGACTCCAGGTGGAACCAATTAGCTTTTGGCAGTTGAAAACAAAAACTTACATGCTAAAATGCATTCAAAACCTTAAAGTCCATAGAGAATGTCCAGAAAACACAAACACACACAGAGGCTGTAGCAAGATCTGGGATTGAGATAGCCACAACACACCAGATAGTTTTGTTTTCATCCAGGAGTATCTGGACAAATTGTTGTGGATTTCGGGTGAAATTTAACCAAAAATCACCGTGAAAGTAGTTTTGGAGAAAATCACAATCTTCCTGTTCTGCAAATGCATCCAATGTCATGTTGACAGAAAGAAATATCATGTTTTCTCAGGTTTCTGAAGCTTTCTTCCTAGAAAACTCGAATGTGTGGAGTATTTGACTCCAGGTGGAACCAATTAGCGTTTGCCAGCAGAAAACAAAAAGGGTCCTGCTAAAATGCATTCAAAACCTTAAAGTCCATAGAGAATATCCAGAAAACAGAAACACACACAGAGGCTGTAGCAAGATCTGGGATTGAGATAGCCACAACACACCAGATAGTTTTGTTTTCATACAGGAGTATCTGGACAAATTGTTGTGGATTTCGGGTGAAATTTAACCAAAAATCACCGTGAAAGTGGTTTTGGAGGAAATCACAATGTTCCTGTTTGGCAAATGCATTCAATGTCATGTTTACAGAAAGAAATATCATGTTTTCTCAGGTTTCTGAAGCTTTCTTCCTAGAAAACTCGAACGTGTGGAGTATTTGACTCCAGGTGGAACCAATTAGCTTTTTTCAGCTAAAAACAAAAACTTACATGCTAAAATTCATTCAAAACCTTAAAGTCCATAGAGAATGTCCAGAAAACACAAACACACACAGAGGCTGTAGCAAGATCTGGGATTGAGATAGCCACAACACACCAGATCGTTTTGTTTTCATCCAGGAGTATCTGGACAAATTGTTGTGGATTTCGGGTGAAATTTAACCAAAAATCACCGTGAATGTGGTTTTGGAGAAGATCACAATCTTCCTGTTTGGCAAATGCATCCAATGTCTTGTTTACAGAAAGAAATATCATGTTTTCTCAGGTTTCTGAAGCTTTCTTCCTAGAAAACTCGAATGTGTGGAGTATTTGACTCAAGGTGGAATCAATTAGCTTTTGGCAGCTAAAAACAGAAACTACATGCTAAAATGCATTCAAAACCGTAAAGTCCATAGAGAATGTCCAGAAACACAAACAAAAACAGAAGTTGTAGCAAGATCTGGGATTGAGATAGCCACAACACACCAGATAGCTTTTGGTTTTCATCCAGGAGTATTTGGACAAATTGTTGTGGATTTCCGGTGAAATTTAACCAAAAATCTCCGTGAAAGTGGTTTTGGAGAATACCACAATCATCGTGTTCTGCAAATGCATCCAATGTCATGTTTACAAAGAAAAATATCATATTTTCTCAGGTTTCTGAAGCTTTCTTCCTAAAAAACTCGAATGTGTGGAGTATTTGACTCCAGGTGGAACCAATTAGCGTTTGGCAGCTAAAAACATAAACTTACATGCTAAAATGCATTCAAAACCGTAAAGTCCATAGAGAATGTCCAGAAAACACAAACAAACAAAGAGGCTGTAGCAAGATCTGGGATTGAGATAGCTACAAATCACCAGATAGTTTTGTTTTAATCATAAGTATCTGGACAAATTGTTGTGGATTTCGGGTGAAATTTAACCAAAAATCACCGTGAATGTGGTTTTGGAGAAGATCACAATCTTCCTGTTTGGCAAATGCATCCAATGTCATGTTTACAGAAAGAAATATCATGTTTTCTCAGGTTTCTGAAGCTTTCTTCCTAGAAAACTCGAATGTGTGGAGTATTTGACTCAAGGTGGAATCAATTAGCTTTTGGCAGCTAAAAACAAAAACTTACATGCTAAAATGCATTCAAAACCGTAAAGTCCATAGAGAATGTCCAGAAAACTCAAACAAACCAAGAGGCTGTAGCAAGATCTGGGATTGAGATAGCCACAACACACCAGATCGTTTTGTTTTCATCCAGGAGTATCTGGACAAATTGTTGTGGATTTCGGATGAAATTTAACCAAAAATCTCCGTGAAAGTGGTTTTGGAGAAAAGCACAATCATCCGGTTCAGGAAATGTATCCAATGTCATGTTTACAAATAAAAATATCATGTTTTCTCAGGTTTCTGAAGCTTTCTTCCTAGAAAACTCGAATGTGTGGAGGATTTGACTCCAGGTGGAACCAATTAGCGTTCGCCAGCAGAAAACAAAATGGGTCCTGCTAAAATGCATTCAAAACCTTAAAGTCCATAGAGAATATCCAGAAAACACAAACACACACAGAGGCTGTAGCAAGATCTGTGATTGACATAGCTACAAATCACCAGATAGTTTTGTTTTCATCCAGGAGTATCTGGACAAATTGTTGTGGATTTCCGGTGAAATTTAACCAAAAATCACCGTGAAAGTGGTTTTGGAGAAAAGCACAATCTTCCTGTTCGGCAAATGCATCCAATGTCATGTTTACGAATAAAAATATCATATTTTCTCAGGTTTCTGAAGCTTTCTTCCTAAAAAACTCGAATGTGTGGAGTATTTGACTCCAGGTGGAAGCAATTAGCGTTTGGCAGCTAAAAACAAAAACTTACATGCTAAAATGCATTCAAAACCTTAAAGTCCATAGAGAATGTCCAGAAAACACAAACAAACAAAGAGGCTGTAGCAAGATCTGGGATTGAGATAGCTACAAATCACCAGATAGTTTTGTTTTCATCCAGGAGTATCTGGACAAATTGTTGTGCATTTCGGGTGAAATTTAACCAAAAATCACCATGAAAGTGGTTTTTGAGAAAAGCACAATCTTCCTGTTCAGCAAATGCATCCAATGTCATGTTTACAGAAAGAAATATCATGTTTTCTCAGGTTTCTGATGCTTTCTTCCTAGAAAACTCGAATGTGTGGAGGATTTGACTCCAGGTGGAACCAATTAGCTTTTTTCAGCTAAAAACAAAAACTTACATGCTAAAATGCATTCAAAACCTTAAAGTCCATAGAGAATATTCAGAAAACACAAACACACACAGAGGCTGTAGCAAGATCTGGGATTGAGATAGCTACAAATCACCAGATAGCTTTTGGTTTTCATCCAGGAGTATTTGGACAAATTGTTGTGGATTTTGTGTGAAATTTAACCAAAAATCACCGTGAAAGTGGTTTTGGAGAAAAGCACAATCTTCCTGTTCGGCAAATGCATCCAATGTCATGGTTACAGAAAGAAATATCATGTTTTCTCAGGTTTCTGAAGCTTTCTTCCTAGAAATCTCGAATGTGTGGCGTATTTGACTCCAGGTGGAACCAATTAGCTTTTGGCAGTTGAAAACAAAAACTTACATGCTAAAATGCATTCAAAACCTTAAAGTCCATAGAGAATGTCCAGAAAACACAAACACACACAGAGGCTGTAGCAAGATCTGGGATTGAGATAGCCACAACACACCAGATAGTTTTGTTTTCATCCAGGAGTATCTGGACAAATTGTTGTGGATTTCGGGTGAAATTTAACCAAAAATCACCGTGAAAGTAGTTTTGGAGAAAATCACAATCTTCCTGTTCTGCAAATGCATCCAATGTCATGTTGACAGAAAGAAATATCATGTTTTCTCAGGTTTCTGAAGCTTTCTTCCTAGAAAACTCGAATGTGTGGAGTATTTGACTCCAGGTGGAACCAATTAGCGTTTGCCAGCAGAAAACAAAAAGGGTCCTGCTAAAATGCATTCAAAACCTTAAAGTCCATAGAGAATATCCAGAAAACAGAAACACACACAGAGGCTGTAGCAAGATCTGGGATTGAGATAGCCACAACACACCAGATAGTTTTGTTTTCATACAGGAGTATCTGGACAAATTGTTGTGGATTTCGGGTGAAATTTAACCAAAAATCACCGTGAAAGTGGTTTTGGAGGAAATCACAATGTTCCTGTTTGGCAAATGCATTCAATGTCATGTTTACAGAAAGAAATATCATGTTTTCTCAGGTTTCTGAAGCTTTCTTCCTAGAAAACTCGAACGTGTGGAGTATTTGACTCCAGGTGGAACCAATTAGCTTTTTTCAGCTAAAAACAAAAACTTACATGCTAAAATTCATTCAAAACCTTAAAGTCCATAGAGAATGTCCAGAAAACACAAACACACACAGAGGCTGTAGCAAGATCTGGGATTGAGATAGCCACAACACACCAGATCGTTTTGTTTTCATCCAGGAGTATCTGGACAAATTGTTGTGGATTTCGGGTGAAATTTAACCAAAAATCACCGTGAATGTGGTTTTGGAGAAGATCACAATCTTCCTGTTTGGCAAATGCATCCAATGTCTTGTTTACAGAAAGAAATATCATGTTTTCTCAGGTTTCTGAAGCTTTCTTCCTAGAAAACTCGAATGTGTGGAGTATTTGACTCAAGGTGGAATCAATTAGCTTTTGGCAGCTAAAAACAGAAACTACATGCTAAAATGCATTCAAAACCGTAAAGTCCATAGAGAATGTCCAGAAACACAAACAAAAACAGAAGTTGTAGCAAGATCTGGGATTGAGATAGCCACAACACACCAGATAGCTTTTGGTTTTCATCCAGGAGTATTTGGACAAATTGTTGTGGATTTCCGGTGAAATTTAACCAAAAATCTCCGTGAAAGTGGTTTTGGAGAATACCACAATCATCGTGTTCTGCAAATGCATCCAATGTCATGTTTACAAAGAAAAATATCATATTTTCTCAGGTTTCTGAAGCTTTCTTCCTAAAAAACTCGAATGTGTGGAGTATTTGACTCCAGGTGGAACCAATTAGCGTTTGGCAGCTAAAAACATAAACTTACATGCTAAAATGCATTCAAAACCGTAAAGTCCATAGAGAATGTCCAGAAAACACAAACAAACAAAGAGGCTGTAGCAAGATCTGGGATTGAGATAGCTACAAATCACCAGATAGTTTTGTTTTAATCATAAGTATCTGGACAAATTGTTGTGGATTTCGGGTGAAATTTAACCAAAAATCACCGTGAATGTGGTTTTGGAGAAGATCACAATCTTCCTGTTTGGCAAATGCATCCAATGTCATGTTTACAGAAAGAAATATCATGTTTTCTCAGGTTTCTGAAGCTTTCTTCCTAGAAAACTCGAATGTGTGGAGTATTTGACTCAAGGTGGAATCAATTAGCTTTTGGCAGCTAAAAACAAAAACTTACATGCTAAAATGCATTCAAAACCGTAAAGTCCATAGAGAATGTCCAGAAAACTCAAACAAACCAAGAGGCTGTAGCAAGATCTGGGATTGAGATAGCCACAACACACCAGATCGTTTTGTTTTCATCCAGGAGTATCTGGACAAATTGTTGTGGATTTCGGATGAAATTTAACCAAAAATCTCCGTGAAAGTGGTTTTGGAGAAAAGCACAATCATCCGGTTCAGGAAATGTATCCAATGTCATGTTTACAAATAAAAATATCATGTTTTCTCAGGTTTCTGAAGCTTTCTTCCTAGAAAACTCGAATGTGTGGAGGATTTGACTCCAGGTGGAACCAATTAGCGTTCGCCAGCAGAAAACAAAATGGGTCCTGCTAAAATGCATTCAAAACCTTAAAGTCCATAGAGAATATCCAGAAAACACAAACACACACAGAGGCTGTAGCAAGATCTGTGATTGACATAGCTACAAATCACCAGATAGTTTTGTTTTCATCCAGGAGTATCTGGACAAATTGTTGTGGATTTCCGGTGAAATTTAACCAAAAATCACCGTGAAAGTGGTTTTGGAGAAAAGCACAATCTTCCTGTTCGGCAAATGCATCCAATGTCATGTTTACGAATAAAAATATCATATTTTCTCAGGTTTCTGAAGCTTTCTTCCTAAAAAACTCGAATGTGTGGAGTATTTGACTCCAGGTGGAAGCAATTAGCGTTTGGCAGCTAAAAACAAAAACTTACATGCTAAAATGCATTCAAAACCTTAAAGTCCATAGAGAATGTCCAGAAAACACAAACAAACAAAGAGGCTGTAGCAAGATCTGGGATTGAGATAGCTACAAATCACCAGATAGTTTTGTTTTCATCCAGGAGTATCTGGACAAATTGTTGTGCATTTCGGGTGAAATTTAACCAAAAATCACCATGAAAGTGGTTTTTGAGAAAAGCACAATCTTCCTGTTCGGCAAATGCATCCAATGTCATGGTTACAGAAAGAAATATCATGTTTTCTCAGGTTTCTGATGCTTTCTTCCTAGAAAACTCGAATGTGTGGAGGATTTGACTCCAGGTGGAACCAATTAGCTTTTTTCAGCTAAAAACAAAAACTTACATGCTAAAATGCATTCAAAACCTTAAAGTCCATAGAGAATGTCCAGAAAACTCAAACAAACCAAGAGGCTGTAGCAAGATCTGGGATTGAGATAGCCACAACACACCAGATAGTTTTGTTTGCATCCAGGAGTATCCAGACTAATTGTTGTGGATTTCCGGTGTAATTTAACCAAAAATCACCGTGAAAGTGGTTTTGGAGAAAAGCACAATCTTCCTGTTCGGAAAATGCATCCAATGTCATGTTTACAAATACAAATATCATGTTTTCTCAGGTTTCCGAAGCTTTCTTCCTAGAAAACTCAAATGTGTGGAGTATTTGACACCAGGTGGAACCAATTAGCGTTTGCCAGCAGAAAACAAACAGGGTCCTGCTAAAATGCAATCAAAACCTTAAAGTCCATAGAGAATATTCAGAAAACACAAACACACACAGAGGCTGTAGCAAGATCTGGGATTGAGATAGCTACAAATCACCAGATAGCTTTTGGTTTTCATCCAGGAGTATTTGGACAAATTGTTGTGGATTTTGTGTGAAATTTAACCAAAAATCACCGTGAAAGTGGTTTTGGAGAAAAGCACAATCTTCCTGTTCGGCAAATGCATCCAATGTCATGGTTACAGAAAGAAATATCATGTTTTCTCAGGTTTCTGAAGCTTTCTTCCTAGAAATCTCGAATGTGTGGCGTATTTGACTCCAGGTGGAACCAATTAGCTTTTGGCAGTTGAAAACAAAAACTTACATGCTAAAATGCATTCAAAACCTTAAAGTCCATAGAGAATGTCCAGAAAACACAAACACACACAGAGGCTGTAGCAAGATCTGGGATTGAGATAGCCACAACACACCAGATAGTTTTGTTTTCATCCAGGAGTATCTGGACAAATTGTTGTGGATTTCGGGTGAAATTTAACCAAAAATCACCGTGAAAGTAGTTTTGGAGAAAATCACAATCTTCCTGTTCTGCAAATGCATCCAATGTCATGTTGACAGAAAGAAATATCATGTTTTCTCAGGTTTCTGAAGCTTTCTTCCTAGAAAACTCGAATGTGTGGAGTATTTGACTCCAGGTGGAACCAATTAGCGTTTGCCAGCAGAAAACAAAAAGGGTCCTGCTAAAATGCATTCAAAACCTTAAAGTCCATAGAGAATATCCAGAAAACAGAAACACACACAGAGGCTGTAGCAAGATCTGGGATTGAGATAGCCACAACACACCAGATAGTTTTGTTTTCATACAGGAGTATCTGGACAAATTGTTGTGGATTTCGGGTGAAATTTAACCAAAAATCACCGTGAAAGTGGTTTTGGAGGAAATCACAATGTTCCTGTTTGGCAAATGCATTCAATGTCATGTTTACAGAAAGAAATATCATGTTTTCTCAGGTTTCTGAAGCTTTCTTCCTAGAAAACTCGAACGTGTGGAGTATTTGACTCCAGGTGGAACCAATTAGCTTTTTTCAGCTAAAAACAAAAACTTACATGCTAAAATTCATTCAAAACCTTAAATTCCATAGAGAATGTCCAGAAAACACAAACACACACAGAGGCTGTAGCAAGATCTGGGATTGAGATAGCCACAACACACCAGATCGTTTTGTTTTCATCCAGGAGTATCTGGACAAATTGTTGTGTATTTCGGGTGAAATTTAACCAAAAATCACCGCGAAAGTGGTTTTGGAGAATAGCACAATGTTCCTGTTCCGCAAATGCATCCAATGTCATGTTTACAAATACAAATATCATGTTTTCTCAGGTTTCTGAAGCTTTCTTCCTAGAAAACTCGAATGTGTGGAGGATTTGACTCCAGGTGGAACCAATTAGCGTTTGGCAGCTAAAAACAAAAACTTACATACTAAAATGCATTCAAAACCTTAAAGTCCATAGAGAATGTCCAGAAAACACAAACACACACAGAGGCTGTAGCAAGATCTGGGATTGAGATAGCCACAACACACCAGATAGTTTTGTTTTCATACAGGAGTATCTGGACAAATTGTTGTGGATTTCGGGTGAAATTTAACCAAAAATCACCGTGAAAGTGGTTTTGGAGGAAATCACAATGTTCCTGTTTGGCAAATGCATCCAATGTCATGTTTACAGAAAGAAATATCATGTTTTCTCAGGTTTCTGAAGCTTTCTTCCTAGAAAACTCGAATGTGTGGAGGATTTGACTCCAGGTGGAACCAATTAGCGTTTGGCAGCTAAAAACAAAAACTTACATGCTAAAATGCATTCAAAACCGTAAAGTCCATAGAGAATGTCCAGAAAACACAAACAAAAACAGAAGTTGTAGCAAGATCTGGGATTGAGATAGCCACAACACACCAGATAGTTTTGTTTTCATCCAGGAGTATCTGGACAAATTGTTGTGGATTTTGGGTGAAATTTAACCAAAAATCACCATGAAAGTGGTTTTTGAGAAAAGCACAATCTTCCTGTTCGGCAAATGCATCCAATGTCATGTTTACAGAAAGAAATATCATGTTTTCTCAGGTTTCTGAAGCTTTCTTCCTAAAAAACTCGAATGTGTGGAGTATTTGACTCCAGGTGGAACCAATTAGCGTTTGGCAGCTAAAAACAAAAACTTACATGCTAAAATGCATTCAAAACCGTAAAGTCCATAGAGAATGTCCAGAAAACACAAACAAACACAGAGGCTGTAGCAAGATCTGGGATTGAGATAGCTACAAATCACCAGATAGTTTTGTTTTAATCATAAGTATCTGGACAAATTGTTGTGGATTTCGGGTGAAATTTAACCAAAAATCACCGTGAATGTGGTTTTGGAGAAGATCACAATCTTCCTGTTTGGCAAATGCATCCAATGTCATGTTTACAGAAAGAAATATCATGTTTTCTCAGGTTTCTGAAGCTTTCTTCCTAGAAAACTCGAATGTGTGGAGTATTTGACTCAAGGTGGAATCAATTAGCTTTTGGCAGCTAAAAACAAAAACTTACATGCTAAAATGCATTCAAAACCGTAAAGTCCATAGAGAATGTCCAGAAAACACAAACAAAAACAGAAGTTGTAGCAAGATCTGGGATTGAGATAGCCACAACACACCAGATAGTTTTGTTTTCATCCAGGAGTATCTGGACAAATTGTTGTGGATTTCGGATGAAATTTAACCAAAAATCACCGTGAAAGTGGTTTTGGAGAAAATCACAATCTTCCTGTTCGGAAAATGCATCCAATGTCATGTTTACAAATACAAATATCATGTTTTCTCAGGTTTCTGAAGCTTTCTTCCTAGAAAACTCAAATGTGTGGAGTATTTGACTCCAGGTGGAACCAATTAGCGTTTGCCAGCAGAAAACAAACAGGGTCCTGCTAAAATGCAATCAAAACCTTAAAGTCCATAGAGAATATCCAGAAAACACAAACACACACAGAGGCTGTAGCAAGATCTGTGATTTACATAGCGACAAATCACCAGATAGTTTTTGGTTTTCATCCAGGAGTATCTGGACAAATTGTTGTGGATTTCAGGTGAAATTTAACCAAAAATCACCGTGAAAGCAGTTTTGGAGAAAAGCACAATCTTCCTGTTCGGCAAATGCATCCAATGTCATGTTTACAGAAAGAAATATCATGTTTTCTCAGGTTTCTGAAGCTTTCTTCCTAGAAAACTCGAATGTGTGGAGTATTTGACTCCAGGTGGAACCAATTAGCTTTTGGCAGCTAAAAACAAAAACTTACATGCTAAAATGCATTCAAAACCTTAAAGTCCATAGAGAATGTCCAGAAAACACAAACACACACAGAGGCTGTAGCAAGATCTGGGATTGAGATAGCCACAACACACCAGATAGTTTTCTTTTCATCCAGGAGTATCTGGACAAATTGTTGTGTATTTTGGGTGAAATTTAACGAAAAATCACCGTGAAAGTGGTTTTGGAGAAATCACAATCTTCCTGTTCGGCAAATGCATCGAATGTCATGTATACAAATACAAATATCATGTTTTCTCAGGTCTCTGGAGCTTTCTTCCTAGAAAACTCGAATGTGTGGAGTATTTGATTCCAGGTAACCAATCAGCGTTTGCCAGCAGAAAACAAAAAGGGACCTGCTAAAATGCATTCAAAACCTTAAAGTCCATAGAGAATATCCAGAAAACACAAACACACACAGAGGCTGTAGCAAGATCTGGGATTGAGATAGCTACAAATCACCAGATAGTTTTGTTTTATTCATAAGTATCTGGACAAATTGTTGTGGATTTCGGGTGAAATTTAACCAAAAATCACCGTGAAAGCAGTTTTGGAGAAAAGCACAATCTTCCTGTTTGGCAAATGCATCCAATGTCATGTTTACAGAAAGAAATATCATGTTTTCTCAGGTTTCTGAAGCTTTCTTCCTAGAAAACTCGAATGTGTGGAGTATTTGACTCCAGGTGGAACCAATTAGCTTTTGGCAGCTAAAAACAAAAACTTACATGCTAAAATGCCATCAAAACCTTAAAGTCCATAGAGAATGTCCAGAAAACACAAACACACACAGAGGCTGTAGCAAGATCTGGGATTGAGATAGCCACAACACACCAGATAGTTTTCTTTTCATCCAGGAGTATCTGGACAAATTGTTGTGTATTTTGGGTGAAATTTAACGAAAAATCACCGTGAAAGTGGTTTTGGAGAAATCACAATCTTCCTGTTCGGCAAATGCATCGAATGTCATATATACAAATACAAATATCATGTTTTCTCAGGTTTCTGAAGCTTTCTTCCTAGAAAACTCGAATGTGTGGAGGATTTGACTCCAGGTAACCAATCAGCGTTTGCCAGCAGAAAACAAAAAGGGACCTGCTAAAATGCATTCAAAACCTTAAAGTCCATAGAGAATATCCAGAAAACACAAACACACACAGAGGCTGTAGCAAGATCTGGGATTGAGATAGCCACAACACACCAGATCGTTTTGTTTTCATCCAGGAGTATCTGGACAAATTGTTGTGGATTTCGGATGAAATTTAACCAAAAATCTCCGTGAAAGTGGTTTTGGAGAAAAGCACAATCATCCGGTTCAGGAAATGTATCCAATGTCATGTTTACAAATAAAAATATCATGTTTTCTCAGGTTTCTGAAGCTTTCTTCCTAGAAAACTCGAATGTGTGGAGGATTTGACTCCAGGTGGAACCAATTAGCGTTCGCCAGCAGAAAACAAAATGGGTCCTGCTAAAATGCATTCAAAACCTTAAAGTCCATAGAGAATATCCAGAAAACACAAACACACACAGAGGCTGTAGCAAGATCTGTGATTGACATAGCTACAAATCACCAGATAGTTTTGTTTTCATCCAGGAGTATCTGGACAAATTGTTGTGGATTTCGGGTGAAATTTAACCAAAAATCACCGTGAAAGTGGTTTTGGAGAAAAGCACAATCTTCCTGTTCGGCAAATGCATCCAATGTCATGTTTACGAATAAAAATATCATATTTTCTCAGGTTTCTGAAGCTTTCTTCCTAAAAAACTCGAATGTGTGGAGTATTTGACTCCAGGTGGAAGCAATTAGCGTTTGGCAGCTAAAAACAAAAACTTACATGCTAAAATGCATTCAAAACCTTAAAGTCCATAGAGAATGTCCAGAAAACTCAAACAAACCAAGAGGCTGTAGCAAGATCTGGGATTGAGATAGCCACAACACACCAGATAGTTTTGTTTGCATCCAGGAGTATCCAGACTAATTGTTGTGGATTTCCGGTGTAATTTAACCAAAAATCACCGTGAAAGTGGTTTTGGAGAAAATCACAATCTTCCTGTTCGGAAAATGCATCCAATGTCATGTTTACAAATACAAATATCATGTTTTCTCAGGTTTCCGAAGCTTTCTTCCTAGAAAACTCAAATGTGTGGAGTATTTGACACCAGGTGGAACCAATTAGCGTTTGCCAGCAGAAAACAAACAGGGTCCTGCTAAAATGCAATCAAAACCTTAAAGTCCATAGAGAATATTCAGAAAACACAAACACACACAGAGGCTGTAGCAAGATCTGGGATTGAGATAGCTACAAATCACCAGATAGCTTTTGGTTTTCATCCAGGAGTATTTGGACAAATTGTTGTGGATTTTGTGTGAAATTTAACCAAAAATCACCGTGAAAGTGGTTTTGGAGAAAAGCACAATCTTCCTGTTCGGCAAATGCATCCAATGTCATGGTTACAGAAAGAAATATCATGTTTTCTCAGGTTTCTGAAGCTTTCTTCCTAGAAATCTCGAATGTGTGGCGTATTTGACTCCAGGTGGAACCAATTAGCTTTTGGCAGTTGAAAACAAAAACTTACATGCTAAAATGCATTCAAAACCTTAAAGTCCATAGAGAATGTCCAGAAAACACAAACACACACAGAGGCTGTAGCAAGATCTGGGATTGAGATAGCCACAACACACCAGATAGTTTTGTTTTCATCCAGGAGTATCTGGACAAATTGTTGTGGATTTCGGGTGAAATTTAACCAAAAATCACCGTGAAAGTAGTTTTGGAGAAAATCACAATCTTCCTGTTCTGCAAATGCATCCAATGTCATGTTGACAGAAAGAAATATCATGTTTTCTCAGGTTTCTGAAGCTTTCTTCCTAGAAAACTCGAATGTGTGGAGTATTTGACTCCAGGTGGAACCAATTAGCGTTTGCCAGCAGAAAACAAAAAGGGTCCTGCTAAAATGCATTCAAAACCTTAAAGTCCATAGAGAATATCCAGAAAACAGAAACACACACAGAGGCTGTAGCAAGATCTGGGATTGAGATAGCCACAACACACCAGATAGTTTTGTTTTCATACAGGAGTATCTGGACAAATTGTTGTGGATTTCGGGTGAAATTTAACCAAAAATCACCGTGAAAGTGGTTTTGGAGGAAATCACAATGTTCCTGTTTGGCAAATGCATTCAATGTCATGTTTACAGAAAGAAATATCATGTTTTCTCAGGTTTCTGAAGCTTTCTTCCTAGAAAACTCGAACGTGTGGAGTATTTGACTCCAGGTGGAACCAATTAGCTTTTTTCAGCTAAAAACAAAAACTTACATGCTAAAATTCATTCAAAACCTTAAAGTCCATAGAGAATGTCCAGAAAACACAAACACACACAGAGGCTGTAGCAAGATCTGGGATTGAGATAGCCACAACACACCAGATCGTTTTGTTTTCATCCAGGAGTATCTGGACAAATTGTTGTGTATTTCGGGTGAAATTTAACCAAAAATCACCGCGAAAGTGGTTTTGGAGAATAGCACAATGTTCCTGTTCCGCAAATGCATCCAATGTCATGTTTACAAATACAAATATCATGTTTTCTCAGGTTTCTGAAGCTTTCTTCCTAGAAAACTCGAATGTGTGGAGTATTTGACTCCAGGTGGAACCAATTAGCTTTTGGCAGCTAAAAACAAAAACTTACATGCTAAAATGCATTCAAAACCTTAAAGTCCATAGAGAATGTCCAGAAAACACAAACACACACAGAGGCTGTAGCAAGATCTGGGATTGAGATAGCCACAACACACCAGATAGTTTTCTTTTCATCCAGGAGTATCTGGACAAATTGTTGTGTATTTTGGGTGAAATTTAACGAAAAATCACCGTGAAAGTGGTTTTGGAGAAATCACAATCTTCCTGTTCGGCAAATGCATCGAATGTCATGTATACAAATACAAATATCATGTTTTCTCAGGTCTCTGGAGCTTTCTTCCTAGAAAACTCGAATGTGTGGAGTATTTGATTCCAGGTAACCAATCAGCGTTTGCCAGCAGAAAACAAAAAGGGACCTGCTAAAATGCATTCAAAACCTTAAAGTCCATAGAGAATATCCAGAAAACACAAACACACACAGAGGCTGTAGCAAGATCTGGGATTGAGATAGCTACAAATCACCAGATAGTTTTGTTTTATTCATAAGTATCTGGACAAATTGTTGTGGATTTCGGGTGAAATTTAACCAAAAATCACCGTGAAAGCAGTTTTGGAGAAAAGCACAATCTTCCTGTTTGGCAAATGCATCCAATGTCATGTTTACAGAAAGAAATATCATGTTTTCTCAGGTTTCTGAAGCTTTCTTCCTAGAAAACTCGAATGTGTGGAGTATTTGACTCCAGGTGGAACCAATTAGCTTTTGGCAGCTAAAAACAAAAACTTACATGCTAAAATGCCATCAAAACCTTAAAGTCCATAGAGAATGTCCAGAAAACACAAACACACACAGAGGCTGTAGCAAGATCTGGGATTGAGATAGCCACAACACACCAGATAGTTTTCTTTTCATCCAGGAGTATCTGGACAAATTGTTGTGTATTTTGGGTGAAATTTAACGAAAAATCACCGTGAAAGTGGTTTTGGAGAAATCACAATCTTCCTGTTCGGCAAATGCATCGAATGTCATATATACAAATACAAATATCATGTTTTCTCAGGTTTCTGAAGCTTTCTTCCTAGAAAACTCGAATGTGTGGAGGATTTGACTCCAGGTAACCAATCAGCGTTTGCCAGCAGAAAACAAAAAGGGACCTGCTAAAATGCATTCAAAACCTTAAAGTCCATAGAGAATATCCAGAAAACACAAACACACACAGAGGCTGTAGCAAGATCTGGGATTGAGATAGCCACAACACACCAGATCGTTTTGTTTTCATCCAGGAGTATCTGGACAAATTGTTGTGGATTTCGGATGAAATTTAACCAAAAATCTCCGTGAAAGTGGTTTTGGAGAAAAGCACAATCATCCGGTTCAGGAAATGTATCCAATGTCATGTTTACAAATAAAAATATCATGTTTTCTCAGGTTTCTGAAGCTTTCTTCCTAGAAAACTCGAATGTGTGGAGGATTTGACTCCAGGTGGAACCAATTAGCGTTCGCCAGCAGAAAACAAAATGGGTCCTGCTAAAATGCATTCAAAACCTTAAAGTCCATAGAGAATATCCAGAAAACACAAACACACACAGAGGCTGTAGCAAGATCTGTGATTGACATAGCTACAAATCACCAGATAGTTTTGTTTTCATCCAGGAGTATCTGGACAAATTGTTGTGGATTTCGGGTGAAATTTAACCAAAAATCACCGTGAAAGTGGTTTTGGAGAAAAGCACAATCTTCCTGTTCGGCAAATGCATCCAATGTCATGTTTACGAATAAAAATATCATATTTTCTCAGGTTTCTGAAGCTTTCTTCCTAAAAAACTCGAATGTGTGGAGTATTTGACTCCAGGTGGAAGCAATTAGCGTTTGGCAGCTAAAAACAAAAACTTACATGCTAAAATGCATTCAAAACCTTAAAGTCCATAGAGAATGTCCAGAAAACTCAAACAAACCAAGAGGCTGTAGCAAGATCTGGGATTGAGATAGCCACAACACACCAGATAGTTTTGTTTGCATCCAGGAGTATCCAGACTAATTGTTGTGGATTTCCGGTGTAATTTAACCAAAAATCACCGTGAAAGTGGTTTTGGAGAAAATCACAATCTTCCTGTTCGGAAAATGCATCCAATGTCATGTTTACAAATACAAATATCATGTGTTCTCAGGTTTCCGAAGCTTTCTTCCTAGAAAACTCAAATGTGTGGAGTATTTGACACCAGGTGGAACCAATTAGCGTTTGCCAGCAGAAAACAAACAGGGTCCTGCTAAAATGCAATCAAAACCTTAAAGTCCATAGAGAATATTCAGAAAACACAAACACACACAGAGGCTGTAGCAAGATCTGGGATTGAGATAGCTACAAATCACCAGATAGCTTTTGGTTTTCATCCAGGAGTATTTGGACAAATTGTTGTGGATTTTGTGTGAAATTTAACCAAAAATCACCGTGAAAGTGGTTTTGGAGAAAAGCACAATCTTCCTGTTCGGCAAATGCATCCAATGTCATGGTTACAGAAAGAAATATCATGTTTTCTCAGGTTTCTGAAGCTTTCTTCCTAGAAATCTCGAATGTGTGGCGTATTTGACTCCAGGTGGAACCAATTAGCTTTTGGCAGTTGAAAACAAAAACTTACATGCTAAAATGCATTCAAAACCTTAAAGTCCATAGAGAATGTCCAGAAAACACAAACACACACAGAGGCTGTAGCAAGATCTGGGATTGAGATAGCCACAACACACCAGATAGTTTTGTTTTCATCCAGGAGTATCTGGACAAATTGTTGTGGATTTCGGGTGAAATTTAACCAAAAATCACCGTGAAAGTAGTTTTGGAGAAAATCACAATCTTCCTGTTCTGCAAATGCATCCAATGTCATGTTGACAGAAAGAAATATCATGTTTTCTCAGGTTTCTGAAGCTTTCTTCCTAGAAAACTCGAATGTGTGGAGTATTTGACTCCAGGTGGAACCAATTAGCGTTTGCCAGCAGAAAACAAAAAGGGTCCTGCTAAAATGCATTCAAAACCTTAAAGTCCATAGAGAATATCCAGAAAACAGAAACACACACAGAGGCTGTAGCAAGATCTGGGATTGAGATAGCCACAACACACCAGATAGTTTTGTTTTCATACAGGAGTATCTGGACAAATTGTTGTGGATTTCGGGTGAAATTTAACCAAAAATCACCGTGAAAGTGGTTTTGGAGGAAATCACAATGTTCCTGTTTGGCAAATGCATTCAATGTCATGTTTACAGAAAGAAATATCATGTTTTCTCAGGTTTCTGAAGCTTTCTTCCTAGAAAACTCGAACGTGTGGAGTATTTGACTCCAGGTGGAACCAATTAGCTTTTTTCAGCTAAAAACAAAAACTTACATGCTAAAATTCATTCAAAACCTTAAAGTCCATAGAGAATGTCCAGAAAACACAAACACACACAGAGGCTGTAGCAAGATCTGGGATTGAGATAGCCACAACACACCAGATCGTTTTGTTTTCATCCAGGAGTATCTGGACAAATTGTTGTGTATTTCGGGTGAAATTTAACCAAAAATCACCGCGAAAGTGGTTTTGGAGAATAGCACAATGTTCCTGTTCCGCAAATGCATCCAATGTCATGTTTACAAATACAAATATCATGTTTTCTCAGGTTTCTGAAGCTTTCTTCCTAGAAAACTCGAATGTGTGGAGTATTTGACTCCAGGTGGAACCAATTAGCTTTTGGCAGCTAAAAACAAAAACTTACATGCTAAAATGCATTCAAAACCTTAAAGTCCATAGAGAATGTCCAGAAAACACAAACACACACAGAGGCTGTAGCAAGATCTGGGATTGAGATAGCCACAACACACCAGATAGTTTTCTTTTCATCCAGGAGTATCTGGACAAATTGTTGTGTATTTTGGGTGAAATTTAACGAAAAATCACCGTGAAAGTGGTTTTGGGGAAATCACAATCTTCCTGTTCGGCAAATGCATCGAATGTCATGTATACAAATACAAATATCATGTTTTCTCAGGTCTCTGGAGCTTTCTTCCTAGAAAACTCGAATGTGTGGAGTATTTGATTCCAGGTAACCAATCAGCGTTTGCCAGCAGAAAACAAAAAGGGACCTGCTAAAATGCATTCAAAACCTTAAAGTCCATAGAGAATATCCAGAAAACACAAACACACACAGAGGCTGTAGCAAGATCTGGGATTGAGATAGCTACAAATCACCAGATAGTTTTGTTTTATTCATAAGTATCTGGACAAATTGTTGTGGATTTCGGGTGAAATTTAACCAAAAATCACCGTGAAAGCAGTTTTGGAGAAAAGCACAATCTTCCTGTTTGGCAAATGCATCCAATGTCATGTTTACAGAAAGAAATATCATGTTTTCTCAGGTTTCTGAAGCTTTCTTCCTAGAAAACTCGAATGTGTGGAGTATTTGACTCCAGGTGGAACCAATTAGCTTTTGGCAGCTAAAAACAAAAACTTACATGCTAAAATGCCATCAAAACCTTAAAGTCCATAGAGAATGTCCAGAAAACACAAACACACACAGAGGCTGTAGCAAGATCTGGGATTGAGATAGCCACAACACACCAGATAGTTTTCTTTTCATCCAGGAGTATCTGGACAAATTGTTGTGTATTTTGGGTGAAATTTAACGAAAAATCACCGTGAAAGTGGTTTTGGAGAAATCACAATCTTCCTGTTCGGCAAATGCATCGAATGTCATATATACAAATACAAATATCATGTTTTCTCAGGTTTCTGAAGCTTTCTTCCTAGAAAACTCGAATGTGTGGAGGATTTGACTCCAGGTAACCAATCAGCGTTTGCCAGCAGAAAACAAAAAGGGACCTGCTAAAATGCATTCAAAACCTTAAAGTCCATAGAGAATATCCAGAAAACACAAACACACACAGAGGCTGTAGCAAGATCTGGGATTGAGATAGCCACAACACACCAGATCGTTTTGTTTTCATCCAGGAGTATCTGGACAAATTGTTGTGGATTTCGGATGAAATTTAACCAAAAATCTCCGTGAAAGTGGTTTTGGAGAAAAGCACAATCATCCGGTTCAGGAAATGTATCCAATGTCATGTTTACAAATAAAAATATCATGTTTTCTCAGGTTTCTGAAGCTTTCTTCCTAGAAAACTCGAATGTGTGGAGGATTTGACTCCAGGTGGAACCAATTAGCGTTCGCCAGCAGAAAACAAAATGGGTCCTGCTAAAATGCATTCAAAACCTTAAAGTCCATAGAGAATATCCAGAAAACACAAACACACACAGAGGCTGTAGCAAGATCTGTGATTGACATAGCTACAAATCACCAGATAGTTTTGTTTTCATCCAGGAGTATCTGGACAAATTGTTGTGGATTTCGGGTGAAATTTAACCAAAAATCACCGTGAAAGTGGTTTTGGAGAAAAGCACAATCTTCCTGTTCGGCAAATGCATCCAATGTCATGTTTACGAATAAAAATATCATATTTTCTCAGGTTTCTGAAGCTTTCTTCCTAAAAAACTCGAATGTGTGGAGTATTTGACTCCAGGTGGAAGCAATTAGCGTTTGGCAGCTAAAAACAAAAACTTACATGCTAAAATGCATTCAAAACCTTAAAGTCCATAGAGAATGTCCAGAAAACTCAAACAAACCAAGAGGCTGTAGCAAGATCTGGGATTGAGATAGCCACAACACACCAGATAGTTTTGTTTGCATCCAGGAGTATCCAGACTAATTGTTGTGGATTTCCGGTGTAATTTAACCAAAAATCACCGTGAAAGTGGTTTTGGAGAAAATCACAAACTTCCTGTTCGGAAAATGCATCCAATGTCATGTTTACAAATACAAATATCATGTTTTCTCAGGTTTCCGAAGCTTTCTTCCTAGAAAACTCAAATGTGTGGAGTATTTGACACCAGGTGGAACCAATTAGCGTTTGCCAGCAGAAAACAAACAGGGTCCTGCTAAAATGCAATCAAAACCTTAAAGTCCATAGAGAATATCCAGAAAACACAAACACACACAGAGGCTGTAGCAAGATCTGGGATTGACATAGCGACAAATCACCAGATAGCTTTTGGTTTTCATCCAGGTGTATTTGGACAAATTGTTGTGGATTTTGGGTGAAATTTAACCAAAAATCACCGTGAAAGTGGTTTTGGAGAAAAGCACAATCTTCCTGTTCGGCAAATGCATCCAATGTCATGGTTACAGAAAGAAATATCATGTTTTCTCAGGTTTCTGAAGCTTTCTTCCTAGAAAACTCGAATGTGTGGAGTATTTGACTCCAGGTGGAACCAATTAGCGTTTGCCAGCAGAAAACAAAAAGGGTCCTGCTAAAATGCATTCAAAACCTTAAAGTCCATAGAGAATATCCAGAAAACAGAAACACACACAGAGGCTGTAGCAAGATCTGGGATTGAGATAGCCACAACACACCAGATAGTTTTGTTTTCATACAGGAGTATCTGGACAAATTGTGGATTTCGGGTGAAATTTAACCAAAAATCACCGTGAAAGTGGTTTTGGAGGAAATCACAATGTTCCTGTTTGGCAAATGCATTCAATGTCATGTTTACAGAAAGAAATATCATGTTTTCTCAGGTTTCTGAAGCTTTCTTCCTAGAAAACTCGAACGTGTGGAGTATTTGACTCCAGGTGGAACCAATTAGCTTTTTTCAGCTAAAAACAAAAACTTACATGCTAAAATTCATTCAAAACCTTAAAGTCCATAGAGAATGTCCAGAAAACACAAACACACACAGAGGCTGTAGCAAGATCTGGGATTGAGATAGCCACAACACACCAGATCGTTTTGTTTTCATCCAGGAGTATCTGGACAAATTGTTGTGTATTTCGGGTGAAATTTAACCAAAAATCACCGCGAAAGTGGTTTTGGAGAATAGCACAATGTTCCTGTTCCGCAAATGCATCCAATGTCATGTTTACAAATACAAATATCATGTTTTCTCAGGTTTCTGAAGCTTTCTTCCTAGAAAACTCGAATGTGTGGAGTATTTGACTCCAGGTGGAACCAATTAGCTTTTGGCAGCTAAAAACAAAAACTTACATGCTAAAATGCATTCAAAACCTTAAAGTCCATAGAGAATGTCCAGAAAACACAAACACACACAGAGGCTGTAGCAAGATCTGGGATTGAGATAGCCACAACACACCAGATAGTTTTCTTTTCATCCAGGAGTATCTGGACAAATTGTTGTGTATTTTGGGTGAAATTTAACGAAAAATCACCGTGAAAGTGGTTTTGGAGAAATCACAATCTTCCTGTTCGGCAAATGCATCGAATGTCATATATACAAATACAAATATCATGTTTTCTCAGGTTTCTGAAGCTTTCTTCCTAGAAAACTCGAATGTGTGGAGGATTTGACTCCAGGTAACCAATCAGCGTTTGCCAGCAGAAAACAAAAAGGGACCTGCTAAAATGCATTCAAAACCTTAAAGTCCATAGAGAATATCCAGAAAACACAAACACACACAGAGGCTGTAGCAAGATCTGGGATTGAGATAGCCACAACACACCAGATCGTTTTGTTTTCATCCAGGAGTATCTGGACAAATTGTTGTGGATTTCGGATGAAATTTAACCAAAAATCTCCGTGAAAGTGGTTTTGGAGAAAAGCACAATCATCCGGTTCAGGAAATGTATCCAATGTCATGTTTACAAATAAAAATATCATGTTTTCTCAGGTTTCTGAAGCTTTCTTCCTAGAAAACTCGAATGTGTGGAGGATTTGACTCCAGGTGGAACCAATTAGCTTTTGGCAGTTGAAAACAAAAACTTACATGCTAAAATGCATTCAAAACCTTAAAGTCCATAGAGAATGTCCAGAAAACACAAACACACACAGAGGCTGTAGCAAGATCTGGGATTGAGATAGCCACAACACACCAGATAGTTTTGTTTTCATCCAGGAGTATCTGGACAAATTGTTGTGGATTTCGGGTGAAATTTAACCAAAAATCACCGTGAAAGTAGTTTTGGAGAAAATCACAATCTTCCTGTTCTGCAAATGCATCCAATGTCATGTTGACAGAAAGAAATATCATGTTTTCTCAGGTTTCTGAAGCTTTCTTCCTAGAAAACTCGAATGTGTGGAGTATTTGACTCCAGGTGGAACCAATTAGCGTTTGCCAGCAGAAAACAAAAAGGGTCCTGCTAAAATGCATTCAAAACCTTAAAGTCCATAGAGAATATCCAGAAAACAGAAACACACACAGAGGCTGTAGCAAGATCTGGGATTGAGATAGCCACAACACACCAGATAGTTTTGTTTTCATACAGGAGTATCTGGACAAATTGTTGTGGATTTCGGGTGAAATTTAACCAAAAATCACCGTGAAAGTGGTTTTGGAGGAAATCACAATGTTCCTGTTTGGCAAATGCATTCAATGTCATGTTTACAGAAAGAAATATCATGTTTTCTCAGGTTTCTGAAGCTTTCTTCCTAGAAAACTCGAACGTGTGGAGTATTTGACTCCAGGTGGAACCAATTAGCTTTTTTCAGCTAAAAACAAAAACTTACATGCTAAAATTCATTCAAAACCTTAAAGTCCATAGAGAATGTCCAGAAAACACAAACACACACAGAGGCTGTAGCAAGATCTGGGATTGAGATAGCCACAACACACCAGATCGTTTTGTTTTCATCCAGGAGTATCTGGACAAATTGTTGTGTATTTCGGGTGAAATTTAACCAAAAATCACCGCGAAAGTGGTTTTGGAGAATAGCACAATGTTCCTGTTCCGCAAATGCATCCAATGTCATGTTTACAAATACAAATATCATGTTTTCTCAGGTTTCTGAAGCTTTCTTCCTAGAAAACTCGAATGTGTGGAGTATTTGACTCCAGGTGGAACCAATTAGCTTTTGGCAGCTGAAAACAAAAACTTACATGCTAAAATGCATTCAAAACCTTAAAGTCCATAGAGAATGTCCAGAAAACACAAACACACACAGAGGCTGTAGCAAGATCTGGGATTGAGATAGCCACAACACACCAGATAGTTTTCTTTTCATCCAGGAGTATCTGGACAAATTGTTGTGTATTTTGGGTGAAATTTAACGAAAAATCACCGTGAAAGTGGTTTTGGAGAAATCACAATCTTCCTGTTCGGCAAATGCATCGAATGTCATGTATACAAATACAAATATCATGTTTTCTCAGGTCTCTGGAGCTTTCTTCCTAGAAAACTCGAATGTGTGGAGTATTTGATTCCAGGTAACCAATCAGCGTTTGCCAGCAGAAAACAAAAAGGGACCTGCTAAAATGCATTCAAAACCTTAAAGTCCATAGAGAATATCCAGAAAACACAAACACACACAGAGGCTGTAGCAAGATCTGGGATTGAGATAGCTACAAATCACCAGATAGTTTTGTTTTATTCATAAGTATCTGGACAAATTGTTGTGGATTTCGGGTGAAATTTAACCAAAAATCACCGTGAAAGCAGTTTTGGAGAAAAGCACAATCTTCCTGTTTGGCAAATGCATCCAATGTCATGTTTACAGAAAGAAATATCATGTTTTCTCAGGTTTCTGAAGCTTTCTTCCTAGAAAACTCGAATGTGTGGAGTATTTGACTCCAGGTGGAACCAATTAGCTTTTGGCAGCTAAAAACAAAAACTTACATGCTAAAATGCCATCAAAACCTTAAAATCCATAGAGAATGTCCAGAAAACACAAACACACACAGAGGCTGTAGCAAGATCTGGGATTGAGATAGCTACAAATCAACAGATAGTTTTCTTTTCATCCAGGAGTATCTGGACAAATTGTTGTGTATTTTGGGTGAAATTTAACGAAAAATCACCGTGAAAGTGGTTTTGGAGAAATCACAATCTTCCTGTTCGGCAAATGCATCGAATGTCTTATATACAAATACAAATATCATGTTTTCTCAGGTTTCTGAAGCTTTCTTCCTAGAAAACTCGAATGTGTGGAGGATTTGACTCCAGGTAACCAATCAGCGTTTGCCAGCAGAAAACAAAAAGGGACCTGCTAAAATGCATTCAAAACCTTAAAGTCCATAGAGAATATCCAGAAAACACAAACACACACAGAGGCTGTAGCAAGATCTGGGATTGAGATAGCCACAACACACCAGATCGTTTTGTTTTCATCCAGGAGTATCTGGACAAATTGTTGTGGATTTCGGATGAAATTTAACCAAAAATCTCCGTGAAAGTGGTTTTGGAGAAAAGCACAATCATCCGGTTCAGGAAATGTATCCAATGTCATGTTTACAAATAAAAATATCATGTTTTCTCAGGTTTCTGAAGCTTTCTTCCTAGAAAACTCGAATGTGTGGAGGATTTGACTCCAGGTGGAACCAATTAGCGTTCGCCAGCAGAAAACAAAATGGGTCCTGCTAAAATGCATTCAAAACCTTAAAGTCCATAGAGAATATCCAGAAAACACAAACACACACAGAGGCTGTAGCAAGATCTGTGATTGACATAGCTACAAATCACCAGATAGTTTTGTTTTCATCCAGGAGTATCTGGACAAATTGTTGTGGATTTCGGGTGAAATTTAACCAAAAATCACCGTGAAAGTGGTTTTGGAGAAAAGCACAATCTTCCTGTTCGGCAAATGCATCCAATGTCATGTTTACGAATAAAAATATCATATTTTCTCAGGTTTCTGAAGCTTTCTTCCTAAAAAACTCGAATGTGTGGAGGATTTGACTCCAGGTGGAAGCAATTAGCGTTTGGCAGCTAAAAACAAAAACTTACATGCTAAAATGCATTCAAAACCTTAAAGTCCATAGAGAATGTCCAGAAAACTCAAACAAACCAAGAGGCTGTAGCAAGATCTGGGATTGAGATAGCCACAACACACCAGATAGTTTTGTTTGCATCCAGGAGTATCCAGACTAATTGTTGTGGATTTCCGGTGTAATTTAACCAAAAATCACCGTGAAAGTGGTTTTGGAGAAAATCACAATCTTCCTGTTCGGAAAATGCATCCAATGTCATGTTTACAAATACAAATATCATGTTTTCTCAGGTTTCCGAAGCTTTCTTCCTAGAAAACTCAAATGTGTGGAGTATTTGACACCAGGTGGAACCAATTAGCGTTTGCCAGCAGAAAACAAACAGGGTCCTGCTAAAATGCAATCAAAACCTTAAAGTCCATAGAGAATATTCAGAAAACACAAACACACACAGAGGCTGTAGCAAGATCTGGGATTGAGATAGCTACAAATCACCAGATAGCTTTTGGTTTTCATCCAGGAGTATTTGGACAAATTGTTGTGGATTTTGTGTGAAATTTAACCAAAAATCACCGTGAAAGTGGTTTTGGAGAAAAGCACAATCTTCCTGTTCGGCAAATGCATCCAATGTCATGGTTACAGAAAGAAATATCATGTTTTCTCAGGTTTCTGAAGCTTTCTTCCTAGAAATCTCGAATGTGTGGCGTATTTGACTCCAGGTGGAACCAATTAGCTTTTGGCAGTTGAAAACAAAAACTTACATGCTAAAATGCATTCAAAACCTTAAAGTCCATAGAGAATGTCCAGAAAACACAAACACACACAGAGGCTGTAGCAAGATCTGGGATTGAGATAGCCACAACACACCAGATAGTTTTGTTTTCATCCAGGAGTATCTGGACAAATTGTTGTGGATTTCGGGTGAAATTTAACCAAAAATCACCGTGAAAGTAGTTTTGGAGAAAATCACAATCTTCCTGTTCTGCAAATGCATCCAATGTCATGTTGACAGAAAGAAATATCATGTTTTCTCAGGTTTCTGAAGCTTTCTTCCTAGAAAACTCGAATGTGTGGAGTATTTGACTCCAGGTGGAACCAATTAGCGTTTGCCAGCAGAAAACAAAAAGGGTCCTGCTAAAATGCATTCAAAACCTTAAAGTCCATAGAGAATATCCAGAAAACAGAAACACACACAGAGGCTGTAGCAAGATCTGGGATTGAGATAGCCACAACACACCAGATAGTTTTGTTTTCATACAGGAGTATCTGGACAAATTGTTGTGGATTTCGGGTGAAATTTAACCAAAAATCACCGTGAAAGTGGTTTTGGAGGAAATCACAATGTTCCTGTTTGGCAAATGCATTCAATGTCATGTTTACAGAAAGAAATATCATGTTTTCTCAGGTTTCTGAAGCTTTCTTCCTAGAAAACTCGAACGTGTGGAGTATTTGACTCCAGGTGGAACCAATTAGCTTTTTTCAGCTAAAAACAAAAACTTACATGCTAAAATTCATTCAAAACCTTAAAGTCCATAGAGAATGTCCAGAAAACACAAACACACACAGAGGCTGTAGCAAGATCTGGGATTGAGATAGCCACAACACACCAGATCGTTTTGTTTGCATCCAGGAGTATCTGGACAAATTGTTGTGTATTTCGGGTGAAATTTAACCAAAAATCACCGCGAAAGTGGTTTTGGAGAATAGCACAATGTTCCTGTTCCGCAAATGCATCCAATGTCATGTTTACAAATACAAATATCATGTTTTCTCAGGTTTCTGAAGCTTTCTTCCTAGAAAACTCGAATGTGTGGAGTATTTGACTCCAGGTGGAACCAATTAGCTTTTGGCAGCTAAAAACAAAAACTTACATGCTAAAATGCATTCAAAACCTTAAAGTCCATAGAGAATGTCCAGAAAACACAAACACACACAGAGGCTGTAGCAAGATCTGGGATTGAGATAGCCACAACACACCAGATAGTTTTCTTTTCATCCAGGAGTATCTGGACAAATTGTTGTGTATTTTGGGTGAAATTTAACGAAAAATCACCGTGAAAGTGGTTTTGGAGAAATCACAATCTTCCTGTTCGGCAAATGCATCGAATGTCATGTATACAAATACAAATATCATGTTTTCTCAGGTCTCTGGAGCTTTCTTCCTAGAAAACTCGAATGTGTGGAGTATTTGATTCCAGGTAACCAATCAGCGTTTGCCAGCAGAAAACAAAAAGGGACCTGCTAAAATGCATTCAAAACCTTAAAGTCCATAGAGAATATCCAGAAAACACAAACACACACAGAGGCTGTAGCAAGATCTGGGATTGAGATAGCTACAAATCACCAGATAGTTTTGTTTTATTCATAAGTATCTGGACAAATTGTTGTGGATTTCGGGTGAAATTTAACCAAAAATCACCGTGAAAGCAGTTTTGGAGAAAAGCACAATCTTCCTGTTTGGCAAATGCATCCAATGTCATGTTTACAGAAAGAAATATCATGTTTTCTCAGGTTTCTGAAGCTTTCTTCCTAGAAAACTCGAATGTGTGGAGTATTTGACTCCAGGTGGAACCAATTAGCTTTTGGCAGCTAAAAACAAAAACTTACATGCTAAAATGCCATCAAAACCTTAAAGTCCATAGAGAATGTCCAGAAAACACAAACACACACAGAGGCTGTAGCAAGATCTGGGATTGAGATAGCCACAACACACCAGATAGTTTTCTTTTCATCCAGGAGTATCTGGACAAATTGTTGTGTATTTTGGGTGAAATTTAACGAAAAATCACCGTGAAAGTGGTTTTGGAGAAATCACAATCTTCCTGTTCGGCAAATGCATCGAATGTCATATATACAAATACAAATATCATGTTTTCTCAGGTTTCTGAAGCTTTCTTCCTAGAAAACTCGAATGTGTGGAGGATTTGACTCCAGGTAACCAATCAGCGTTTGCCAGCAGAAAACAAAAAGGGACCTGCTAAAATGCATTCAAAACCTTAAAGTCCATAGAGAATATCCAGAAAACACAAACACACACAGAGGCTGTAGCAAGATCTGGGATTGAGATAGCCACAACACACCAGATCGTTTTGTTTTCATCCAGGAGTATCTGGACAAATTGTTGTGGATTTCGGATGAAATTTAACCAAAAATCTCCGTGAAAGTGGTTTTGGAGAAAAGCACAATCATCCGGTTCAGGAAATGTATCCAATGTCATGTTTACAAATAAAAATATCATGTTTTCTCAGGTTTCTGAAGCTTTCTTCCTAGAAAACTCGAATGTGTGGAGGATTTGACTCCAGGTGGAACCAATTAGCGTTCGCCAGCAGAAAACAAAATGGGTCCTGCTAAAATGCATTCAAAACCTTAAAGTCCATAGAGAATATCCAGAAAACACAAACACACACAGAGGCTGTAGCAAGATCTGTGATTGACATAGCTACAAATCACCAGATAGTTTTGTTTTCATCCAGGAGTATCTGGACAAATTGTTGTGGATTTCGGGTGAAATTTAACCAAAAATCACCGTGAAAGTGGTTTTGGAGAAAAGCACAATCTTCCTGTTCGGCAAATGCATCCAATGTCATGTTTACGAATAAAAATATCATATTTTCTCAGGTTTCTGAAGCTTTCTTCCTAAAAAACTCGAATGTGTGGAGTATTTGACTCCAGGTGGAAGCAATTAGCGTTTGGCAGCTAAAAACAAAAACTTACATGCTAAAATGCATTCAAAACCTTAAAGTCCATAGAGAATGTCCAGAAAACTCAAACAAACCAAGAGGCTGTAGCAAGATCTGGGATTGAGATAGCCACAACACACCAGATAGTTTTGTTTGCATCCAGGAGTATCCAGACTAATTGTTGTGGATTTCCGGTGTAATTTAACCAAAAATCACCGTGAAAGTGGTTTTGGAGAAAATCACAATCTTCCTGTTCGGAAAATGCATCCAATGTCATGTTTACAAATACAAATATCATGTTTTCTCAGGTTTCCGAAGCTTTCTTCCTAGAAAACTCAAATGTGTGGAGTATTTGACACCAGGTGGAACCAATTAGCGTTTGCCAGCAGAAAACAAACAGGGTCCTGCTAAAATGCAATCAAAACCTTAAAGTCCATAGAGAATATTCAGAAAACACAAACACACACAGAGGCTGTAGCAAGATCTGGGATTGAGATAGCTACAAATCACCAGATAGCTTTTGGTTTTCATCCAGGAGTATTTGGACAAATTGTTGTGGATTTTGTGTGAAATTTAACCAAAAATCACCGTGAAAGTGGTTTTGGAGAAAAGCACAATCTTCCTGTTCGGCAAATGCATCCAATGTCATGGTTACAGAAAGAAATATCATGTTTTCTCAGGTTTCTGAAGCTTTCTTCCTAGAAATCTCGAATGTGTGGCGTATTTGACTCCAGGTGGAACCAATTAGCTTTTGGCAGTTGAAAACAAAAACTTACATGCTAAAATGCATTCAAAACCTTAAAGTCCATAGAGAATGTCCAGAAAACACAAACAAACCAAGAGGCTGTAGCAAGATCTGGGATTGAGATAGCCACAACACACCAGATAGTTTTGTTTTCATCCAGGAGTATCTGGACAAATTGTTGTGGATTTCGGGTGAAATTTAACCAAAAATCACCGTGAAAGTAGTTTTGGAGAAAAGCACAATCTTCCTGTTCTGCAAATGCATCCAATGTCATGTTGACAGAAAGAAATATCATGTTTTCTCAGGTTTCTGAAGCTTTCTTCCTAGAAAACTCGAATGTGTGGAGGATTTGACTCCAGGTGGAACCAATTAGCATTTGCCAGGCAGAAAACAAAAAGGGTCCTGCTAAAATGCATTCAAAACCTTAAAGTCCATAGAGAATATCCAGAAAACAGAAACACACACAGAGGCTGTAGCAAGATCTGGGATTGAGATAGCCACAACACACCAGATAGTTTTGTTTTCATACAGGAGTATCTGGACAAATTGTTGTGGATTTCGGGTGAAATTTAACCAAAAATCACCGTGAAAGTGGTTTTGGAGGAAATCACAATGTTCCTGTTTGGCAAATGCATTCAATGTCATGTTTACAGAAAGAAATATCATGTTTTCTCAGGTTTCTGAAGCTTTCTTCCTAGAAAACTCGAACGTGTGGAGTATTTGACTCCAGGTGGAACCAATTAGCTTTTTTCAGCTAAAAACAAAAACTTACATGCTAAAATTCATTCAAAACCTTAAAGTCCATAGAGAATGTCCAGAAAACACAAACACACACAGAGGCTGTAGCAAGATCTGGGATTGAGATAGCCACAACACACCAGATAGTTTTCTTTTCATCCAGGAGTATCTGGACAAATTGTTGTGTATTTTGGGTGAAATTTAACCAAAAATCACCGTGAAAGTGGTTTTGGAGAAATCACAATCTTCCTGTTCGGCAAATGCATCGAATGTCATATATACAAATACAAATATCATGTTTTCTCAGGTTTCTGAAGCTTTCTTCCTAGAAAACTCGAATGTGTGGAGGATTTGACTCCAGGTAACCAATCAGCGTTTGCCAGCAGAAAACAAAAAGGGACCTGCTAAAATGCATTCAAAACCTTAAAGTCCATAGAGAATATCCAGAAAACACAAACACACACAGAGGCTGTAGCAAGATCTGGGATTGAGATAGCCACAACACACCAGATCGTTTTGTTTTCATCCAGGAGTATCTGGACAAATTGTTGTGGATTTCGGATGAAATTTAACCAAAAATCTCCGTGAAAGTGGTTTTGGAGAAAAGCACAATCATCCGGTTCAGGAAATGTATCCAATGTCATGTTTACAAATAAAAATATCATGTTTTCTCAGGTTTCTGAAGCTTTCTTCCTAGAAAACTCGAATGTGTGGAGGATTTGACTCCAGGTGGAACCAATTAGCGTTCGCCAGCAGAAAACAAAATGGGTCCTGCTAAAATGCATTCAAAACCTTAAAGTCCATAGAGAATATCCAGAAAACACAAACACACACAGAGGCTGTAGCAAGATCTGTGATTGACATAGCTACAAATCACCAGATAGTTTTGTTTTCATCCAGGAGTATCTGGACAAATTGTTGTGGATTTCGGGTGAAATTTAACCAAAAATCACCGTGAAAGTGGTTTTGGAGAAAAGCACAATCTTCCTGTTCGGCAAATGCATCCAATGTCATGTTTACGAATAAAAATATCATATTTTCTCAGGTTTCTGAAGCTTTCTTCCTAAAAAACTCGAATGTGTGGAGTATTTGACTCCAGGTGGAAGCAATTAGCGTTTGGCAGCTAAAAACAAAAACTTACATGCTAAAATGCATTCAAAACCTTAAAGTCCATAGAGAATGTCCAGAAAACTCAAACAAACCAAGAGGCTGTAGCAAGATCTGGGATTGAGATAGCCACAACACACCAGATAGTTTTGTTTGCATCCAGGAGTATCCAGACTAATTGTTGTGGATTTCCGGTGTAATTTAACCAAAAATCACCGTGAAAGTGGTTTTGGAGAAAATCACAATCTTCCTGTTCGGAAAATGCATCCAATGTCATGTTTACAAATACAAATATCATGTTTTCTCAGGTTTCCGAAGCTTTCTTCCTAGAAAACTCAAATGTGTGGAGTATTTGACACCAGGTGGAACCAATTAGCGTTTGCCAGCAGAAAACAAACAGGGTCCTGCTAAAATGCAATCAAAACCTTAAAGTCCATAGAGAATATTCAGAAAACACAAACACACACAGAGGCTGTAGCAAGATCTGGGATTGAGATAGCTACAAATCACCAGATAGCTTTTGGTTTTCATCCAGGAGTATTTGGACAAATTGTTGTGGATTTTGTGTGAAATTTAACCAAAAATCACCGTGAAAGTGGTTTTGGAGAAAAGCACAATCTTCCTGTTCGGCAAATGCATCCAATGTCATGGTTACAGAAAGAAATATCATGTTTTCTCAGGTTTCTGAAGCTTTCTTCCTAGAAATCTCGAATGTGTGGCGTATTTGACTCCAGGTGGAACCAATTAGCTTTTGGCAGTTGAAAACAAAAACTTACATGCTAAAATGCATTCAAAACCTTAAAGTCCATAGAGAATGTCCAGAAAACACAAACACACACAGAGGCTGTAGCAAGATCTGGGATTGAGATAGCCACAACACACCAGATAGTTTTGTTTTCATCCAGGAGTATCTGGACAAATTGTTGTGGATTTCGGGTGAAATTTAACCAAAAATCACCGTGAAAGTAGTTTTGGAGAAAATCACAATCTTCCTGTTCTGCAAATGCATCCAATGTCATGTTGACAGAAAGAAATATCATGTTTTCTCAGGTTTCTGAAGCTTTCTTCCTAGAAAACTCGAATGTGTGGAGTATTTGACTCCAGGTGGAACCAATTAGCGTTTGCCAGCAGAAAACAAAAAGGGTCCTGCTAAAATGCATTCAAAACCTTAAAGTCCATAGAGAATATCCAGAAAACAGAAACACACACAGAGGCTGTAGCAAGATCTGGGATTGAGATAGCCACAACACACCAGATAGTTTTGTTTTCATACAGGAGTATCTGGACAAATTGTTGTGGATTTCGGGTGAAATTTAACCAAAAATCACCGTGAAAGTGGTTTTGGAGGAAATCACAATGTTCCTGTTTGGCAAATGCATTCAATGTCATGTTTACAGAAAGAAATATCATGTTTTCTCAGGTTTCTGAAGCTTTCTTCCTAGAAAACTCGAACGTGTGGAGTATTTGACTCCAGGTGGAACCAATTAGCTTTTTTCAGCTAAAAACAAAAACTTACATGCTAAAATTCATTCAAAACCTTAAAGTCCATAGAGAATGTCCAGAAAACACAAACACACACAGAGGCTGTAGCAAGATCTGGGATTGAGATAGCCACAACACACCAGATCGTTTTGTTTTCATCCAGGAGTATCTGGACAAATTGTTGTGTATTTCGGGTGAAATTTAACCAAAAATCACCGCGAAAGTGGTTTTGGAGAATAGCACAATGTTCCTGTTCCGCAAATGCATCCAATGTCATGTTTACAAATACAAATATCATGTTTTCTCAGGTTTCTGAAGCTTTCTTCCTAGAAAACTCGAATGTGTGGAGTATTTGACTCCAGGTGGAACCAATTAGCTTTTGGCAGCTAAAAACAAAAACTTACATGCTAAAATGCATTCAAAACCTTAAAGTCCATAGAGAATGTCCAGAAAACACAAACACACACAGAGGCTGTAGCAAGATCTGGGATTGAGATAGCCACAACACACCAGATAGTTTTCTTTTCATCCAGGAGTATCTGGACAAATTGTTGTGTATTTTGGGTGAAATTTAACGAAAAATCACCGTGAAAGTGGTTTTGGAGAAATCACAATCTTCCTGTTCGGCAAATGCATCGAATGTCATGTATACAAATACAAATATCATGTTTTCTCAGGTCTCTGGAGCTTTCTTCCTAGAAAACTCGAATGTGTGGAGTATTTGATTCCAGGTAACCAATCAGCGTTTGCCAGCAGAAAACAAAAAGGGACCTGCTAAAATGCATTCAAAACCTTAAAGTCCATAGAGAATATCCAGAAAACACAAACACACACAGAGGCTGTAGCAAGATCTGGGATTGAGATAGCTACAAATCACCAGATAGTTTTGTTTTATTCATAAGTATCTGGACAAATTGTTGTGGATTTCGGGTGAAATTTAACCAAAAATCACCGTGAAAGCAGTTTTGGAGAAAAGCACAATCTTCCTGTTTGGCAAATGCATCCAATGTCATGTTTACAGAAAGAAATATCATGTTTTCTCAGGTTTCTGAAGCTTTCTTCCTAGAAAACTCGAATGTGTGGAGTATTTGACTCCAGGTGGAACCAATTAGCTTTTTTCAGCTAAAAACAAAAACTTACATGCTAAAATTCATTCAAAACCTTAAAGTCCATAGAGAATGTCCAGAAAACACAAACACACACAGAGGCTGTAGCAAGATCTGGGATTGAGATAGCCACAACACACCAGATAGTTTTCTTTTCATCCAGGAGTATCTGGACAAATTGTTGTGTATTTTGGGTGAAATTTAACGAAAAATCACCGTGAAAGTGGTTTTGGAGAAATCACAATCTTCCTGTTCGGCAAATGCATCGAATGTCATATATACAAATACAAATATCATGTTTTCTCAGGTTTCTGAAGCTTTCTTCCTAGAAAACTCGAATGTGTGGAGGATTTGACTCCAGGTAACCAATCAGCGTTTGCCAGCAGAAAACAAAAAGGGACCTGCTAAAATGCATTCAAAACCGTAAAGTCGATAGAGAATATCCAGAAAACACAAACACACACAGAGGCTGTAGCAAGATCTGGGATTGAGATAGCCACAACACACCAGATCGTTTTGTTTTCATCCAGGAGTATCTGGACAAATTGTTGTGGATTTCGGATGAAATTTAACCAAAAATCTCCGTGAAAGTGGTTTTGGAGAAAAGCACAATCATCCGGTTCAGGAAATGTATCCAATGTCATGTTTACAAATAAAAATATCATGTTTTCTCAGGTTTCTGAAGCTTTCTTCCTAGAAAACTCGAATGTGTGGAGGATTTGACTCCAGGTGGAACCAATTAGCGTTCGCCAGCAGAAAACAAAATGGGTCCTGCTAAAATGCATTCAAAACCTTAAAGTCCATAGAGAATATCCAGAAAACACAAACACACACAGAGGCTGTAGCAAGATCTGTGATTGACATAGCTACAAATCACCAGATAGTTTTGTTTTCATCCAGGAGTATCTGGACAAATTGTTGTGGATTTCCGGTGAAATTTAACCAAAAATCACCGTGAAAGTGGTTTTGGAGAAAAGCACAATCTTCCTGTTCGGCAAATGCATCCAATGTCATGTTTACGAATAAAAATATCATATTTTCTCAGGTTTCTGAAGCTTTCTTCCTAAAAAACTCGAATGTGTGGAGTATTTGACTCCAGGTGGAAGCAATTAGCGTTTGGCAGCTAAAAACAAAAACTTACATGCTAAAATGCATTCAAAACCTTAAAGTCCATAGAGAATGTCCAGAAAACTCAAACAAACCAAGAGGCTGTAGCAAGATCTGGGATTGAGATAGCCACAACACACCAGATAGTTTTGTTTGCATCCAGGAGTATCCAGACTAATTGTTGTGGATTTCCGGTGTAATTTAACCAAAAATCACCGTGAAAGTGGTTTTGGAGAAAATCACAAACTTCCTGTTCGGAAAATGCATCCAATGTCATGTTTACAAATACAAATATCATGTTTTCTCAGGTTTCCGAAGCTTTCTTCCTAGAAAACTCAAATGTGTGGAGTATTTGACACCAGGTGGAACCAATTAGCGTTTGCCAGCAGAAAACAAACAGGGTCCTGCTAAAATGCAATCAAAACCTTAAAGTCCATAGAGAATATTCAGAAAACACAAACACACACAGAGGCTGTAGCAAGATCTGGGATTGAGATAGCTACAAATCACCAGATAGCTTTTGGTTTTCATCCAGGAGTATTTGGACAAATTGTTGTGGATTTTGTGTGAAATTTAACCAAAAATCACCGTGAAAGTGGTTTTGGAGAAAAGCACAATCTTCCTGTTCGGCAAATGCATCCAATGTCATGTTGACAGAAAGAAATATCATGTTTTCTCAGGTTTCTGAAGCTTTCTTCCTAGAAAACTCGAATGTGTGGAGTATTTGACTCCAGGTGGAACCAATTAGCGTTTGCCAGCAGAAAACAAAAAGGGTCCTGCTAAAATGCATTCAAAACCTTAAAGTCCATAGAGAATATCCAGAAAACAGAAACACACACAGAGGCTGTAGCAAGATCTGGGATTGAGATAGCCACAACACACCAGATAGTTTTGTTTTCATACAGGAGTATCTGGACAAATTGTTGTGGATTTCGGGTGAAATTTAACCAAAAATCACCGTGAAAGTGGTTTTGGAGGAAATCACAATGTTCCTGTTTGGCAAATGCATTCAATGTCATGTTTACAGAAAGAAATATCATGTTTTCTCAGGTTTCTGAAGCTTTCTTCCTAGAAAACTCGAACGTGTGGAGTATTTGACTCCAGGTGGAACCAATTAGCTTTTTTCAGCTAAAAACAAAAACTTACATGCTAAAATTCATTCAAAACCTTAAAGTCCATAGAGAATGTCCAGAAAACACAAACACACACAGAGGCTGTAGCAAGATCTGGGATTGAGATAGCCACAACACACCAGATCGTTTTGTTTTCATCCAGGAGTATCTGGACAAATTGTTGTGTATTTCGGGTGAAATTTAACCAAAAATCACCGCGAAAGTGGTTTTGGAGAATAGCACAATGTTCCTGTTCCGCAAATGCATCCAATGTCATGTTTACAAATACAAATATCATGTTTTCTCAGGTTTCTGAAGCTTTCTTCCTAGAAAACTCGAATGTGTGGAGTATTTGACTCCAGGTGGAACCAATTAGCTTTTGGCAGCTAAAAACAAAAACTTACATGCTAAAATGCATTCAAAACCTTAAAGTCCATAGAGAATGTCCAGAAAACACAAACACACACAGAGGCTGTAGCAAGATCTGGGATTGAGATAGCCACAACACACCAGATAGTTTTCTTTTCATCCAGGAGTATCTGGACAAATTGTTGTGTATTTTGGGTGAAATTTAACGAAAAATCACCGTGAAAGTGGTTTTGGAGAAATCACAATCTTCCTGTTCGGCAAATGCATCGAATGTCATGTATACAAATACAAATATCATGTTTTCTCAGGTCTCTGGAGCTTTCTTCCTAGAAAACTCGAATGTGTGGAGTATTTGATTCCAGGTAACCAATCAGCGTTTGCCAGCAGAAAACAAAAAGGGACCTGCTAAAATGCATTCAAAACCTTAAAGTCCATAGAGAATATCCAGAAAACACAAACACACACAGAGGCTGTAGCAAGATCTGGGATTGAGATAGCTACAAATCACCAGATAGTTTTGTTTTATTCATAAGTATCTGGACAAATTGTTGTGGATTTCGGGTGAAATTTAACCAAAAATCACCGTGAAAGCAGTTTTGGAGAAAAGCACAATCTTCCTGTTTGGCAAATGCATCCAATGTCATGTTTACAGAAAGAAATATCATGTTTACTCAGGTTTCTGAAGCTTTCTTCCTAGAAAACTCGAATGTGTGGAGTATTTGACTCCAGGTGGAACCAATTAGCTTTTGGCAGCTAAAAACAAAAACTTACATGCTAAAATGCCATCAAAACCTTAAAGTCCATAGAGAATGTCCAGAAAACACAAACACACACAGAGGCTGTAGCAAGATCTGGGATTGAGATAGCCACAACACACCAGATAGTTTTCTTTTCATCCAGGAGTATCTGGACAAATTGTTGTGTATTTTGGGTGAAATTTAACGAAAAATCACCGTGAAAGTGGTTTTGGAGAAATCACAATCTTCCTGTTCGGCAAATGCATCGAATGTCATATATACAAATACAAATATCATGTTTTCTCAGGTCTCTGGAGCTTTCTTCCTAGAAAACTCGAATGTGTGGAGGATTTGACTCCAGGTAACCAATCAGCGTTTGCCAGCAGAAAACAAAAAGGGACCTGCTAAAATGCATTCAAAACCTTAAAGTCCATAGAGAATATCCAGAAAACACAAACACACACAGAGGCTGTAGCAAGATCTGGGATTGAGATAGCCACAACACACCAGATCGTTTTGTTTTCATCCAGGAGTATCTGGACAAATTGTTGTGGATTTCGGATGAAATTTAACCAAAAATCTCCGTGAAAGTGGTTTTGGAGAAAAGCACAATCATCCGGTTCAGGAAATGTATCCAATGTCATGTTTACAAATAAAAATATCATGTTTTCTCAGGTTTCTGAAGCTTTCTTCCTAGAAAACTCGAATGTGTGGAGGATTTGACTCCAGGTGGAACCAATTAGCGTTCGCCAGCAGAAAACAAAATGGGTCCTGCTAAAATGCATTCAAAACCTTAAAGTCCATAGAGAATATCCAGAAAACACAAACACACACAGAGGCTGTAGCAAGATCTGTGATTGACATAGCTACAAATCACCAGATAGTTTTGTTTTCATCCAGGAGTATCTGGACAAATTGTTGTGGATTTCGGGTGAAATTTAACCAAAAATCACCGTGAAAGTGGTTTTGGAGAAAAGCACAATCTTCCTGTTCGGCAAATGCATCCAATGTCATGTTTACGAATAAAAATATCATATTTTCTCAGGTTTCTGAAGCTTTCTTCCTAAAAAACTCGAATGTGTGGAGTATTTGACTCCAGGTGGAAGCAATTAGCGTTTGGCAGCTAAAAACAAAAACTTACATGCTAAAATGCATTCAAAACCTTAAAGTCCATAGAGAATGTCCAGAAAACTCAAACAAACCAAGAGGCTGTAGCAAGATCTGGGATTGAGATAGCCACAACACACCAGATAGTTTTGTTTGCATCCAGGAGTATCCAGACTAATTGTTGTGGATTTCCGGTGTAATTTAACCAAAAATCACCGTGAAAGTGGTTTTGGAGAAAATCACAATCTTCCTGTTCGGAAAATGCATCCAATGTCATGTTTACAAATACAAATATCATGTTTTCTCAGGTTTCCGAAGCTTTCTTCCTAGAAAACTCAAATGTGTGGAGTATTTGACACCAGGTGGAACCAATTAGCGTTTGCCAGCAGAAAACAAACAGGGTCCTGCTAAAATGCAATCAAAACCTTAAAGTCCATAGAGAATATTCAGAAAACACAAACACACACAGAGGCTGTAGCAAGATCTGGGATTGAGATAGCTACAAATCACCAGATAGCTTTTGGTTTTCATCCAGGAGTATTTGGACAAATTGTTGTGGATTTTGTGTGAAATTTAACCAAAAATCACCGTGAAAGTGGTTTTGGAGAAAAGCACAATCTTCCTGTTCGGCAAATGCATCCAATGTCATGTTGACAGAAAGAAATATCATGTTTTCTCAGGTTTCTGAAGCTTTCTTCCTAGAAAACTCGAATGTGTGGAGTATTTGACTCCAGGTGGAACCAATTAGCGTTTGCCAGCAGAAAACAAAAAGGGTCCTGCTAAAATGCATTCAAAACCTTAAAGTCCATAGAGAATATCCAGAAAACAGAAACACACACAGAGGCTGTAGCAAGATCTGGGATTGAGATAGCCACAACACACCAGATAGTTTTGTTTTCATACAGGAGTATCTGGACAAATTGTTGTGGATTTCGGGTGAAATTTAACCAAAAATCACCGTGAAAGTGGTTTTGGAGGAAATCACAATGTTCCTGTTTGGCAAATGCATTCAATGTCATGTTTACAGAAAGAAATATCATGTTTTCTCAGGTTTCTGAAGCTTTCTTCCTAGAAAACTCGAACGTGTGGAGTATTTGACTCCAGGTGGAACCAATTAGCTTTTTTCAGCTAAAAACAAAAACTTACATGCTAAAATTCATTCAAAACCTTAAAGTCCATAGAGAATGTCCAGAAAACACAAACACACACAGAGGCTGTAGCAAGATCTGGGATTGAGATAGCCACAACACACCAGATCGTTTTGTTTTCATCCAGGAGTATCTGGACAAATTGTTGTGTATTTCGGGTGAAATTTAACCAAAAATCACCGCGAAAGTGGTTTTGGAGAATAGCACAATGTTCCTGTTCCGCAAATGCATCCAATGTCATGTTTACAAATACAAATATCATGTTTTCTCAGGTTTCTGAAGCTTTCTTCCTAGAAAACTCGAATGTGTGGAGTATTTGACTCCAGGTGGAACCAATTAGCTTTTGGCAGCTAAAAACAAAAACTTACATGCTAAAATGCATTCAAAACCTTAAAGTCCATAGAGAATGTCCAGAAAACACAAACACACACAGAGGCTGTAGCAAGATCTGGGATTGAGATAGCCACAACACACCAGATAGTTTTCTTTTCATCCAGGAGTATCTGGACAAATTGTTGTGTATTTTGGGTGAAATTTAACGAAAAATCACCGTGAAAGTGGTTTTGGAGAAATCACAATCTTCCTGTTCGGCAAATGCATCGAATGTCATGTATACAAATACAAATATCATGTTTTCTCAGGTCTCTGGAGCTTTCTTCCTAGAAAACTCGAATGTGTGGAGTATTTGATTCCAGGTAACCAATCAGCGTTTGCCAGCAGAAAACAAAAAGGGACCTGCTAAAATGCATTCAAAACCTTAAAGTCCATAGAGAATATCCAGAAAACACAAACACACACAGAGGCTGTAGCAAGATCTGGGATTGAGATAGCCACAACACACCAGATCGTTTTGTTTTCATCCAGGAGTATCTGGACAAATTGTTGTGGATTTCGGATGAAATTTAACCAAAAATCTCCGTGAAAGTGGTTTTGGAGAAAAGCACAATCATCCGGTTCAGGAAATGTATCCAATGTCATGTTTACAAATAAAAATATCATGTTTTCTCAGGTTTCTGAAGCTTTCTTCCTAGAAAACTCGAATGTGTGGAGGATTTGACTCCAGGTGGAACCAATTAGCTTTTGGCAGTTGAAAACAAAAACTTACATGCTAAAATGCATTCAAAACCTTAAAGTCCATAGAGAATGTCCAGAAAACACAAACACACACAGAGGCTGTAGCAAGATCTGGGATTGAGATAGCCACAACACACCAGATAGTTTTGTTTTCATCCAGGAGTATCTGGACAAATTGTTGTGGATTTCGGGTGAAATTTAACCAAAAATCACCGTGAAAGTAGTTTTGGAGAAAATCACAATCTTCCTGTTCTGCAAATGCATCCAATGTCATGTTGACAGAAAGAAATATCATGTTTTCTCAGGTTTCTGAAGCTTTCTTCCTAGAAAACTCGAATGTGTGGAGTATTTGACTCCAGGTGGAACCAATTAGCGTTTGCCAGCAGAAAACAAAAAGGGTCCTGCTAAAATGCATTCAAAACCTTAAAGTCCATAGAGAATATCCAGAAAACAGAAACACACACAGAGGCTGTAGCAAGATCTGGGATTGAGATAGCCACAACACACCAGATAGTTTTGTTTTCATCCAGGAGTATCTGGACAAATTGTTGTGGATTTCGGGTGAAATTTAACCAAAAATCACCGTGAAAGTGGTTTTGGAGGAAATCACAATGTTCCTGTTTGGCAAATGCATTCAATGTCATGTTTACAGAAAGAAATATCATGTTTTCTCAGGTTTCTGAAGCTTTCTTCCTAGAAAACTCGAACGTGTGGAGTATTTGACTCCAGGTGGAACCAATTAGCTTTTTTCAGCTAAAAACAAAAACTTACATGCTAAAATTCATTCAAAACCTTAAAGTCCATAGAGAATGTCCAGAAAACACAAACACACACAGAGGCTGTAGCAAGATCTGGGATTGAGATAGCCACAACACACCAGATCGTTTTGTTTTCATCCAGGAGTATCTGGACAAATTGTTGTGTATTTCGGGTGAAATTTAACCAAAAATCACCGCGAAAGTGGTTTTGGAGAATAGCACAATGTTCCTGTTCCGCAAATGCATCCAATGTCATGTTTACAAATACAAATATCATGTTTTCTCAGGTTTCTGAAGCTTTCTTCCTAGAAAACTCGAATGTGTGGAGTATTTGACTCCAGGTGGAACCAATTAGCTTTTGGCAGCTAAAAACAAAAACTTACATGCTAAAATGCATTCAAAACCTTAAAGTCCATAGAGAATGTCCAGAAAACACAAACACACACAGAGGCTGTAGCAAGATCTGGGATTGAGATAGCCACAACACACCAGATAGTTTTCTTTTCATCCAGGAGTATCTGGACAAATTGTTGTGTATTTTGGGTGAAATTTAACGAAAAATCACCGTGAAAGTGGTTTTGGAGAAATCACAATCTTCCTGTTCGGCAAATGCATCGAATGTCATGTATACAAATACAAATATCATGTTTTCTCAGGTCTCTGGAGCTTTCTTCCTAGAAAACTCGAATGTGTGGAGTATTTGATTCCAGGTAACCAATCAGCGTTTGCCAGCAGAAAACAAAAAGGGACCTGCTAAAATGCATTCAAAACCTTAAAGTCCATAGAGAATATCCAGAAAACACAAACACACACAGAGGCTGTAGCAAGATCTGGGATTGAGATAGCTACAAATCACCAGATAGTTTTGTTTTATTCATAAGTATCTGGACAAATTGTTGTGGATTTCGGGTGAAATTTAACCAAAAATCACCGTGAAAGCAGTTTTGGAGAAAAGCACAATCTTCCTGTTTGGCAAATGCATCCAATGTCATGTTTACAGAAAGAAATATCATGTTTTCTCAGGTTTCTGAAGCTTTCTTCCTAGAAAACTCGAATGTGTGGAGTATTTGACTCCAGGTGGAACCAATTAGCTTTTGGCAGCTAAAAACAAAAACTTACATGCTAAAATGCCATCAAAACCTTAAAGTCCATAGAGAATGTCCAGAAAACACAAACACACACAGAGGCTGTAGCAAGATCTGGGATTGAGATAGCCACAACACACCAGATAGTTTTCTTTTCATCCAGGAGTATCTGGACAAATTGTTGTGTATTTTGGGTGAAATTTAACGAAAAATCACCGTGAAAGTGGTTTTGGAGAAATCACAATCTTCCTGTTCGGCAAATGCATCGAATGTCATATATACAAATACAAATATCATGTTTTCTCAGGTTTCTGAAGCTTTCTTCCTAGAAAACTCGAATGTGTGGAGGATTTGACTCCAGGTAACCAATCAGCGTTTGCCAGCAGAAAACAAAAAGGGACCTGCTAAAATGCATTCAAAACCTTAAAGTCCATAGAGAATATCCAGAAAACACAAACACACACAGAGGCTGTAGCAAGATCTGGGATTGAGATAGCCACAACACACCAGATCGTTTTGTTTTCATCCAGGAGTATCTGGACAAATTGTTGTGGATTTCGGATGAAATTTAACCAAAAATCTCCGTGAAAGTGGTTTTGGGGAAAAGCACAATCATCCGGTTCAGGAAATGTATCCAATGTCATGTTTACAAATAAAAATATCATGTTTTCTCAGGTTTCTGAAGCTTTCTTCCTAGAAAACTCGAATGTGTGGAGGATTTGACTCCAGGTGGAACCAATTAGCGTTCGCCAGCAGAAAACAAAATGGGTCCTGCTAAAATGCATTCAAAACCTTAAAGTCCATAGAGAATATCCAGAAAACACAAACACACACAGAGGCTGTAGCAAGATCTGTGATTGACATAGCTACAAATCACCAGATAGTTTTGTTTTCATCCAGGAGTATCTGGACAAATTGTTGTGGATTTCCGGTGAAATTTAACCAAAAATCACCGTGAAAGTGGTTTTGGAGAAAAGCACAATCTTCCTGTTCGGCAAATGCATCCAATGTCATGTTTACGAATAAAAATATCATATTTTCTCAGGTTTCTGAAGCTTTCTTCCTAAAAAACTCGAATGTGTGGAGTATTTGACTCCAGGTGGAAGCAATTAGCGTTTGGCAGCTAAAAACAAAAACTTACATGCTAAAATGCATTCAAAACCTTAAAGTCCATAGAGAATGTCCAGAAAACTCAAACAAACCAAGAGGCTGTAGCAAGATCTGGGATTGAGATAGCCACAACACACCAGATAGTTTTGTTTGCATCCAGGAGTATCCAGACTAATTGTTGTGGATTTCCGGTGTAATTTAACCAAAAATCACCGTGAAAGTGGTTTTGGAGAAAATCACAATCTTCCTGTTCGGAAAATGCATCCAATGTCATGTTTACAAATACAAATATCATGTTTTCTCAGGTTTCCGAAGCTTTCTTCCTAGAAAACTCAAATGTGTGGAGTATTTGACACCAGGTGGAACCAATTAGCGTTTGCCAGCAGAAAACAAACAGGGTCCTGCTAAAATGCAATCAAAACCTTAAAGTCCATAGAGAATATTCAGAAAACACAAACACACACAGAGGCTGTAGCAAGATCTGGGATTGAGATAGCTACAAATCACCAGATAGCTTTTGGTTTTCATCCAGGAGTATTTGGACAAATTGTTGTGGATTTTGTGTGAAATTTAACCAAAAATCACCGTGAAAGTGGTTTTGGAGAAAAGCACAATCTTCCTGTTCGGCAAATGCATCCAATGTCATGTTGACAGAAAGAAATATCATGTTTTCTCAGGTTTCTGAAGCTTTCTTCCTAGAAAACTCGAATGTGTGGAGTATTTGACTCCAGGTGGAACCAATTAGCGTTTGCCAGCAGAAAACAAAAAGGGTCCTGCTAAAATGCATTCAAAACCTTAAAGTCCATAGAGAATATCCAGAAAACAGAAACACACACAGAGGCTGTAGCAAGATCTGGGATTGAGATAGCCACAACACACCAGATAGTTTTGTTTTCATACAGGAGTATCTGGACAAATTGTTGTGGATTTCGGGTGAAATTTAACCAAAAATCACCGTGAAAGTGGTTTTGGAGGAAATCACAATGTTCCTGTTTGGCAAATGCATTCAATGTCATGTTTACAGAAAGAAATATCATGTTTTCTCAGGTTTCTGAAGCTTTCTTCCTAGAAAACTCGAACGTGTGGAGTATTTGACTCCAGGTGGAACCAATTAGCTTTTTTCAGCTAAAAACAAAAACTTACATGCTAAAATTCATTCAAAACCTTAAAGTCCATAGAGAATGTCCAGAAAACACAAACACACACAGAGGCTGTAGCAAGATCTGGGATTGAGATAGCCACAACACACCAGATCGTTTTGTTTTCATCCAGGAGTATCTGGACAAATTGTTGTGTATTTCGGGTGAAATTTAACCAAAAATCACCGCGAAAGTGGTTTTGGAGAATAGCACAATGTTCCTGTTCCGCAAATGCATCCAATGTCATGTTTACAAATACAAATATCATGTTTTCTCAGGTTTCTGAAGCTTTCTTCCTAGAAAACTCGAATGTGTGGAGTATTTGACTCCAGGTGGAACCAATTAGCTTTTGGCAGCTAAAAACAAAAACTTACATGCTAAAATGCATTCAAAACCTTAAAGTCCATAGAGAATGTCCAGAAAACACAAACACACACAGAGGCTGTAGCAAGATCTGGGATTGAGATAGCCACAACACACCAGATAGTTTTCTTTTCATCCAGGAGTATCTGGACAAATTGTTGTGTATTTTGGGTGAAATTTAACGAAAAATCACCGTGAAAGTGGTTTTGGAGAAATCACAATCTTCCTGTTCGGCAAATGCATCGAATGTCATGTATACAAATACAAATATCATGTTTTCTCAGGTCTCTGGAGCTTTCTTCCTAGAAAACTCGAATGTGTGGAGTATTTGATTCCAGGTAACCAATCAGCGTTTGCCAGCAGAAAACAAAAAGGGACCTGCTAAAATGCATTCAAAACCTTAAAGTCCATAGAGAATATCCAGAAAACACAAACACACACAGAGGCTGTAGCAAGATCTGGGATTGAGATAGCTACAAATCACCAGATAGTTTTGTTTTATTCATAAGTATCTGGACAAATTGTTGTGGATTTCGGGTGAAATTTAACCAAAAATCACCGTGAAAGCAGTTTTGGAGAAGATCACAATCTTCCTGTTTGGCAAATGCATCCAATGTCATGTTTACAGAAAGAAATATCATGTTTTCTCAGGTTTCTGAAGCTTTCTTCCTAGAAAACTCGAATGTGTGGAGGATTTGACTCCAGGTGGAACCAATTAGCTTTTTTCAGCTAAAAACAAAAACTTACATGCTAAAATGCCATCAAAACCTTACAGTCCATAGAGAATGTCCAGAAAACACAAACACACACAGAGGCTGTAGCAAGATCTGGGATTGAGATAGCCACAACACACCAGATAGTTTTCTTTTCATCCAGGAGTATCTGGACAAATTGTTGTGTATTTTGGTTGAAATTTAACGAAAAATCACCGTGAAAGTGGTTTTGGAGAAATCACAATCTTCCTGTTCGGCAAATGCATCGAATGTCATATATACAAATACAAATATCATGTTTTCTCAGGTTTCTGAAGCTTTCTTCCTAGAAAACTCGAATGTGTGGAGGATTTGACTCCAGGTAACCAATCAGCGTTTGCCAGCAGAAAACAAAAAGGGACCTGCTAAAATGCATTCAAAACCTTAAAGTCCATAGAGAATATCCAGAAAACACAAACACACACAGAGGCTGTAGCAAGATCTGGGATTGAGATAGCCACAACACACCAGATCGTTTTGTTTTCATCCAGGAGTATCTGGACAAATTGTTGTGGATTTCGGATGAAATTTAACCAAAAATCTCCGTGAAAGTGGTTTTGGAGAAAAGCACAATCATCCGGTTCAGGAAATGTATCCAATGTCATGTTTACAAATAAAAATATCATGTTTTCTCAGGTTTCTGAAGCTTTCTTCCTAGAAAACTCGAATGTGTGGAGGATTTGACTCCAGGTGGAACCAATTAGCGTTCGCCAGCAGAAAACAAAATGGGTCCTGCTAAAATGCATTCAAAACCTTAAAGTCCATAGAGAATATCCAGAAAACACAAACACACACAGAGGCTGTAGCAAGATCTGTGATTGACATAGCTACAAATCACCAGATAGTTTTGTTTTCATCCAGGAGTATCTGGACAAATTGTTGTGGATTTCGGGTGAAATTTAACCAAAAATCACCGTGAAAGTGGTTTTGGAGAAAAGCACAATCTTCCTGTTCGGCAAATGCATCCAATGTCATGTTTACGAATAAAAATATCATATTTTCTCAGGTTTCTGAAGCTTTCTTCCTAGAAAACTCGAATGTGTGGAGGATTTGACTCCAGGTGGAACCAATTAGCGTTTGGCAGCTAAAAACAAAAACTTACATGCTAAAATGCATTCAAAACCTTAAAGTCCATAGAGAATGTCCAGAAAACTCAAACAAACCAAGAGGCTGTAGCAAGATCTGGGATTGAGATAGCCACAACACACCAGATAGTTTTGTTTGCATCCAGGAGTATCCAGACTAATTGTTGTGGATTTCCGGTGTAATTTAACCAAAAATCACCGTGAAAGTGGTTTTGGAGAAAATCACAATCTTCCTGTTCGGAAAATGCATCCAATGTCATGTTTACAAATACAAATATCATGTTTTCTCAGGTTTCCGAAGCTTTCTTCCTAGAAAACTCAAATGTGTGGAGTATTTGACACCAGGTGGAACCAATTAGCGTTTGCCAGCAGAAAACAAACAGGGTCCTGCTAAAATGCAATCAAAACCTTAAAGTCCATAGAGAATATTCAGAAAACACAAACACACACAGAGGCTGTAGCAAGATCTGGGATTGAGATAGCTACAAATCACCAGATAGCTTTTGGTTTTCATCCAGGAGTATTTGGACAAATTGTTGTGGATTTTGTGTGAAATTTAACCAAAAATCACCGTGAAAGTGGTTTTGGAGAAAAGCACAATCTTCCTGTTCGGCAAATGCATCCAATGTCATGGTTACAGAAAGAAATATCATGTTTTCTCAGGTTTCTGAAGCTTTCTTCCTAGAAATCTCGAATGTGTGGCGTATTTGACTCCAGGTGGAACCAATTAGCTTTTGGCAGTTGAAAACAAAAACTTACATGCTAAAATGCATTCAAAACCTTAAAGTCCATAGAGAATGTCCAGAAAACACAAACACACACAGAGGCTGTAGCAAGATCTGGGATTGAGATAGCCACAACACACCAGATAGTTTTGTTTTCATCCAGGAGTATCTGGACAAATTGTTGTGGATTTCGGGTGAAATTTAACCAAAAATCACCGTGAAAGTAGTTTTGGAGAAAATCACAATCTTCCTGTTCTGCAAATGCATCCAATGTCATGTTGACAGAAAGAAATATCATGTTTTCTCAGGTTTCTGAAGCTTTCTTCCTAGAAAACTCGAATGTGTGGAGTATTTGACTCCAGGTGGAACCAATTAGCGTTTGCCAGCAGAAAACAAAAAGGGTCCTGCTAAAATGCATTCAAAACCTTAAAGTCCATAGAGAATATCCAGAAAACAGAAACACACACAGAGGCTGTAGCAAGATCTGGGATTGAGATAGCCACAACACACCAGATAGTTTTGTTTTCATACAGGAGTATCTGGACAAATTGTTGTGGATTTCGGGTGAAATTTAACCAAAAATCACCGTGAAAGTGGTTTTGGAGGAAATCACAATGTTCCTGTTTGGCAAATGCATTCAATGTCATGTTTACAGAAAGAAATATCATGTTTTCTCAGGTTTCTGAAGCTTTCTTCCTAGAAAACTCGAACGTGTGGAGTATTTGACTCCAGGTGGAACCAATTAGCTTTTTTCAGCTAAAAACAAAAACTTACATGCTAAAATTCATTCAAAACCTTAAAGTCCATAGAGAATGTCCAGAAAACACAAACACACACAGAGGCTGTAGCAAGATCTGGGATTGAGATAGCCACAACACACCAGATCGTTTTGTTTTCATCCAGGAGTATCTGGACAAATTGTTGTGTATTTCGGGTGAAATTTAACCAAAAATCACCGCGAAAGTGGTTTTGGAGAATAGCACAATGTTCCTGTTCCGCAAATGCATCCAATGTCATGTTTACAAATACAAATATCATGTTTTCTCAGGTTTCTGAAGCTTTCTTCCTAGAAAACTCGAATGTGTGGAGTATTTGACTCCAGGTGGAACCAATTAGCTTTTGGCAGCTAAAAACAAAAACTTACATGCTAAAATGCATTCAAAACCTTAAAGTCCATAGAGAATGTCCAGAAAACGCAAACACACACAGAGGCTGTAGCAAGATCTGGGATTGAGATAGCCACAACACACCAGATAGTTTTCTTTTCATCCAGGAGTATCTGGACAAATTGTTGTGTATTTTGGGTGAAATTTAACGAAAAATCACCGTGAAAGTGGTTTTGGAGAAATCACAATCTTCCTGTTCGGCAAATGCATCGAATGTCATGTATACAAATACAAATATCATGTTTTCTCAGGTCTCTGGAGCTTTCTTCCTAGAAAACTCGAATGTGTGGAGTATTTGATTCCAGGTAACCAATCAGCGTTTGCCAGCAGAAAACAAAAAGGGACCTGCTAAAATGCATTCAAAACCTTAAAGTCCATAGAGAATATCCAGAAAACACAAACACACACAGAGGCTGTAGCAAGATCTGGGATTGAGATAGCTACAAATCACCAGATAGTTTTGTTTTATTCATAAGTATCTGGACAAATTGTTGTGGATTTCGGGTGAAATTTAACCAAAAATCACCGTGAAAGCAGTTTTGGAGAAAAGCACAATCTTCCTGTTTGGCAAATGTATCCAATGTCATGTTTACAGAAAGAAATATCATGTTTTCTCAGGTTTCTGAAGCTTTCTTCCTAGAAAACTCGAATGTGTGGAGTATTTGACTCCAGGTGGAACCAATTAGCTTTTTTCAGCTAAAAACAAAAACTTACATGCTAAAATGCCATCAAAACCTTAAAGTCCATAGAGAATGTCCAGAAAACACAAACACACACAGAGGCTGTAGCAAGATCTGGGATTGAGATAGCCACAACACACCAGATCGTTTTGTTTTCATCCAGGAGTATCTGGACAAATTGTTGTGGATTTCGGATGAAATTTAACCAAAAATCTCCGTGAAAGTGGTTTTGGAGAAAAGCACAATCATCCGGTTCAGGAAATGTATCCAATGTCATGTTTACAAATAAAAATATCATGTTTTCTCAGGTTTCTGAAGCTTTCTTCCTAGAAAACTCGAATGTGTGGAGGATTTGACTCCAGGTGGAACCAATTAGCGTTCGCCAGCAGAAAACAAAATGGGTCCTGCTAAAATGCATTCAAAACCTTAAAGTCCATAGAGAATATCCAGAAAACACAAACACACACAGAGGCTGTAGCAAGATCTGTGATTGACATAGCTACAAATCACCAGATAGTTTTGTTTTCATCCAGGAGTATCTGGACAAATTGTTGTGGATTTCGGGTGAAATTTAACCAAAAATCACCGTGAAAGTGGTTTTGGAGAAAAGCACAATCTTCCTGTTCGGCAAATGCATCCAATGTCATGTTTACGAATAAAAATATCATATTTTCTCAGGTTTCTGAAGCTTTCTTCCTAGAAAACTCGAATGTGTGGAGGATTTGACTCCAGGTGGAACCAATTAGCGTTTGGCAGCTAAAAACAAAAACTTACATGCTAAAATGCATTCAAAACCTTAAAGTCCATAGAGAATGTCCAGAAAACTCAAACAAACCAAGAGGCTGTAGCAAGATCTGGGATTGAGATAGCCACAACACACCAGATAGTTTTGTTTGCATCCAGGAGTATCCAGACTAATTGTTGTGGATTTCCGGTGTAATTTAACCAAAAATCACCGTGAAAGTGGTTTTGGAGAAAATCACAATCTTCCTGTTCGGAAAATGCATCCAATGTCATGTTTACAAATACAAATATCATGTTTTCTCAGGTTTCCGAAGCTTTCTTCCTAGAAAACTCAAATGTGTGGAGTATTTGACACCAGGTGGAACCAATTAGCGTTTGCCAGCAGAAAACAAACAGGGTCCTGCTAAAATGCAATCAAAACCTTAAAGTCCATAGAGAATATTCAGAAAACACAAACACACACAGAGGCTGTAGCAAGATCTGGGATTGAGATAGCTACAAATCACCAGATAGCTTTTGGTTTTCATCCAGGAGTATTTGGACAAATTGTTGTGGATTTTGTGTGAAATTTAACCAAAAATCACCGTGAAAGTGGTTTTGGAGAAAAGCACAATCTTCCTGTTCGGCAAATGCATCCAATGTCATGGTTACAGAAAGAAATATCATGTTTTCTCAGGTTTCTGAAGCTTTCTTCCTAGAAATCTCGAATGTGTGGCGTATTTGACTCCAGGTGGAACCAATTAGCTTTTGGCAGTTGAAAACAAAAACTTACATGCTAAAATGCATTCAAAACCTTAAAGTCCATAGAGAATGTCCAGAAAACACAAACACACACAGAGGCTGTAGCAAGATCTGGGATTGAGATAGCCACAACACACCAGATAGTTTTGTTTTCATCCAGGAGTATCTGGACAAATTGTTGTGGATTTCGGGTGAAATTTAACCAAAAATCACCGTGAAAGTAGTTTTGGAGAAAATCACAATCTTCCTGTTCTGCAAATGCATCCAATGTCATGTTGACAGAAAGAAATATCATGTTTTCTCAGGTTTCTGAAGCTTTCTTCCTAGAAAACTCGAATGTGTGGAGTATTTGACTCCAGGTGGAACCAATTAGCGTTTGCCAGCAGAAAACAAAAAGGGTCCTGCTAAAATGCATTCAAAACCTTAAAGTCCATAGAGAATATCCAGAAAACAGAAACACACACAGAGGCTGTAGCAAGATCTGGGATTGAGATAGCCACAACACACCAGATAGTTTTGTTTTCATACAGGAGTATCTGGACAAATTGTTGTGGATTTCGGGTGAAATTTAACCAAAAATCACCGTGAAAGTGGTTTTGGAGGAAATCACAATGTTCCTGTTTGGCAAATGCATTCAATGTCATGTTTACAGAAAGAAATATCATGTTTTCTCAGGTTTCTGAAGCTTTCTTCCTAGAAAACTCGAACGTGTGGAGTATTTGACTCCAGGTGGAACCAATTAGCTTTTTTCAGCTAAAAACAAAAACTTACATGCTAAAATTCATTCAAAACCTTAAAGTCCATAGAGAATGTCCAGAAAACACAAACACACACAGAGGCTGTAGCAAGATCTGGGATTGAGATAGCCACAACACACCAGATCGTTTTGTTTTCATCCAGGAGTATCTGGACAAATTGTTGTGTATTTCGGGTGAAATTTAACCAAAAATCACCGCGAAAGTGGTTTTGGAGAATAGCACAATGTTCCTGTTCCGCAAATGCATCCAATGTCATGTTTACAAATACAAATATCATGTTTTCTCAGGTTTCTGAAGCTTTCTTCCTAGAAAACTCGAATGTGTGGAGTATTTGACTCCAGGTGGAACCAATTAGCTTTTGGCAGCTAAAAACAAAAACTTACATGCTAAAATGCATTCAAAACCTTAAAGTCCATAGAGAATGTCCAGAAAACGCAAACACACACAGAGGCTGTAGCAAGATCTGGGATTGAGATAGCCACAACACACCAGATAGTTTTCTTTTCATCCAGGAGTATCTGGACAAATTGTTGTGTATTTTGGGTGAAATTTAACGAAAAATCACCGTGAAAGTGGTTTTGGAGAAATCACAATCTTCCTGTTCGGCAAATGCATCGAATGTCATGTATACAAATACAAATATCATGTTTTCTCAGGTCTCTGGAGCTTTCTTCCTAGAAAACTCGAATGTGTGGAGTATTTGATTCCAGGTAACCAATCAGCGTTTGCCAGCAGAAAACAAAAAGGGACCTGCTAAAATGCATTCAAAACCTTAAAGTCCATAGAGAATATCCAGAAAACACAAACACACACAGAGGCTGTAGCAAGATCTGGGATTGAGATAGCTACAAATCACCAGATAGTTTTGTTTTATTCATAAGTATCTGGACAAATTGTTGTGGATTTCGGGTGAAATTTAACCAAAAATCACCGTGAAAGCAGTTTTGGAGAAAAGCACAATCTTCCTGTTTGGCAAATGCATCCAATGTCATGTTTACAGAAAGAAATATCATGTTTTCTCAGGTTTCTGAAGCTTTCTTCCTAGAAAACTCGAATGTGTGGAGTATTTGACTCCAGGTGGAACCAATTAGCTTTTTTCAGCTAAAAACAAAAACTTACATGCTAAAATGCCATCAAAACCTTAAAGTCCATAGAGAATGTCCAGAAAACACAAACACACACAGAGGCTGTAGCAAGATCTGGGATTGAGATAGCCACAACACACCAGATAGTTTTCTTTTCATCCAGGAGTATCTGGACAAATTGTTGTGTATTTTGGGTGAAATTTAACGAAAAAACACCGTGAAAGTGGTTTTGGAGAAATCACAATCTTCCTGTTCGGCAAATGCATCGAATGTCATATATACAAATACAAATATCATGTTTTCTCAGGTTTCTGAAGCTTTCTTCCTAGAAAACTCGAATGTGTGGAGGATTTGACTCCAGGTAACCAATCAGCGTTTGCCAGCAGAAAACAAAAAGGGACCTGCTAAAATGCATTCAAAACCTTAAAGTCCATAGAGAATATCCAGAAAACACAAACACACACAGAGGCTGTAGCAAGATCTGGGATTGAGATAGCCACAACACACCAGATCGTTTTGTTTTCATCCAGGAGTATCTGGACAAATTGTTGTGGATTTCGGATGAAATTTAACCAAAAATCTCCGTGAAAGTGGTTTTGGAGAAAAGCACAATCATCCGGTTCAGGAAATGTATCCAATGTCATGTTTACAAATAAAAATATCATGTTTTCTCAGGTTTCTGAAGCTTTCTTCCTAGAAAACTCGAATGTGTGGAGGATTTGACTCCAGGTGGAACCAATTAGCGTTCGCCAGCAGAAAACAAAATGGGTCCTGCTAAAATGCATTCAAAACCTTAAAGTCCATAGAGAATATCCAGAAAACACAAACACACACAGAGGCTGTAGCAAGATCTGTGATTGACATAGCTACAAATCACCAGATAGTTTTGTTTTCATCCAGGAGTATCTGGACAAATTGTTGTGGATTTCGGGTGAAATTTAACCAAAAATCACCGTGAAAGTGGTTTTGGAGAAAAGCACAATCTTCCTGTTCGGCAAATGCATCCAATGTCATGTTTACGAATAAAAATATCATATTTTCTCAGGTTTCTGAAGCTTTCTTCCTAAAAAACTCGAATGTGTGGAGTATTTGACTCCAGGTGGAAGCAATTAGCGTTTGGCAGCTAAAAACAAAAACTTACATGCTAAAATGCATTCAAAACCTTAAAGTCCATAGAGAATGTCCAGAAAACTCAAACAAACCAAGAGGCTGTAGCAAGATCTGGGATTGAGATAGCCACAACACACCAGATAGTTTTGTTTGCATCCAGGAGTATCCAGACTAATTGTTGTGGATTTCCGGTGTAATTTAACCAAAAATCACCGTGAAAGTGGTTTTGGAGAAAATCACAATCTTCCTGTTCGGAAAATGCATCCAATGTCATGTTTACAAATACAAATATCATGTTTTCTCAGGTTTCCGAAGCTTTCTTCCTAGAAAACTCAAATGTGTGGAGTATTTGACACCAGGTGGAACCAATTAGCGTTTGCCAGCAGAAAACAAACAGGGTCCTGCTAAAATGCAATCAAAACCTTAAAGTCCATAGAGAATATTCAGAAAACACAAACACACACAGAGGCTGTAGCAAGATCTGGGATTGAGATAGCTACAAATCACCAGATAGCTTTTGGTTTTCATCCAGGAGTATTTGGACAAATTGTTGTGGATTTTGTGTGAAATTTAACCAAAAATCACCGTGAAAGTGGTTTTGGAGAAAAGCACAATCTTCCTGTTCGGCAAATGCATCCAATGTCATGGTTACAGAAAGAAATATCATGTTTTCTCAGGTTTCTGAAGCTTTCTTCCTAGAAATCTCGAATGTGTGGCGTATTTGACTCCAGGTGGAACCAATTAGCTTTTGGCAGTTGAAAACAAAAACTTACATGCTAAAATGCATTCAAAACCTTAAAGTCCATAGAGAATGTCCAGAAAACACAAACACACACAGAGGCTGTAGCAAGATCTGGGATTGAGATAGCCACAACACACCAGATAGTTTTGTTTTCATCCAGGAGTATCTGGACAAATTGTTGTGGATTTCGGGTGAAATTTAACCAAAAATCACCGTGAAAGTAGTTTTGGAGAAAATCACAATCTTCCTGTTCTGCAAATGCATCCAATGTCATGTTGACAGAAAGAAATATCATGTTTTCTCAGGTTTCTGAAGCTTTCTTCCTAGAAAACTCGAATGTGTGGAGTATTTGACTCCAGGTGGAACCAATTAGCGTTTGCCAGCAGAAAACAAAAAGGGTCCTGCTAAAATGCATTCAAAACCTTAAAGTCCATAGAGAATATCCAGAAAACAGAAACACACACAGAGGCTGTAGCAAGATCTGGGATTGAGATAGCCACAACACACCAGATAGTTTTGTTTTCATACAGGAGTATCTGGACAAATTGTTGTGGATTTCGGGTGAAATTTAACCAAAAATCACCGTGAAAGTGGTTTTGGAGGAAATCACAATGTTCCTGTTTGGCAAATGCATTCAATGTCATGTTTACAGAAAGAAATATCATGTTTTCTCAGGTTTCTGAAGCTTTCTTCCTAGAAAACTCGAACGTGTGGAGTATTTGACTCCAGGTGGAACCAATTAGCTTTTTTCAGCTAAAAACAAAAACTTACATGCTAAAATTCATTCAAAACCTTAAAGTCCATAGAGAATGTCCAGAAAACACAAACACACACAGAGGCTGTAGCAAGATCTGGGATTGAGATAGCCACAACACACCAGATCGTTTTGTTTTCATCCAGGAGTATCTGGACAAATTGTTGTGTATTTCGGGTGAAATTTAACCAAAAATCACCGCGAAAGTGGTTTTGGAGAATAGCACAATGTTCCTGTTCCGCAAATGCATCCAATGTCATGTTTACAAATACAAATATCATGTTTTCTCAGGTTTCTGAAGCTTTCTTCCTAGAAAACTCGAATGTGTGGAGTATTTGACTCCAGGTGGAACCAATTAGCTTTTGGCAGCTAAAAACAAAAACTTACATGCTAAAATGCATTCAAAACCTTAAAGTCCATAGAGAATGTCCAGAAAACGCAAACACACACAGAGGCTGTAGCAAGATCTGGGATTGAGATAGCCACAACACACCAGATAGTTTTCTTTTCATCCAGGAGTATCTGGACAAATTGTTGTGTATTTTGGGTGAAATTTAACGAAAAATCACCGTGAAAGTGGTTTTGGAGAAATCACAATCTTCCTGTTCGGCAAATGCATCGAATGTCATGTATACAAATACAAATATCATGTTTTCTCAGGTCTCTGGAGCTTTCTTCCTAGAAAACTCGAATGTGTGGAGTATTTGATTCCAGGTAACCAATCAGCGTTTGCCAGCAGAAAACAAAAAGGGACCTGCTAAAATGCATTCAAAACCTTAAAGTCCATAGAGAATATCCAGAAAACACAAACACACACAGAGGCTGTAGCAAGATCTGGGATTGAGATAGCTACAAATCACCAGATAGTTTTGTTTTATTCATAAGTATCTGGACAAATTGTTGTGGATTTCGGGTGAAATTTAACCAAAAATCACCGTGAAAGCAGTTTTGGAGAAAAGCACAATATTCCTGTTTGGCAAATGCATCCAATGTCATGTTTACAGAAAGAAATATCATGTTTTCTCAGGTTTCTGAAGCTTTCTTCCTAGAAAACTCGAATGTGTGGAGTATTTGACTCCAGGTGGAACCAATTAGCTTTTTTCAGCTAAAAACAAAAACTTACATGCTAAAATGCCATCAAAACCTTAAAGTCCATAGAGAATGTCCAGAAAACACAAACACACACAGAGGCTGTAGCAAGATCTGGGATTGAGATAGCCACAACACACCAGATAGTTTTCTTTTCATCCAGGAGTATCTGGACAAATTGTTGTGTATTTTGGGTGAAATTTAACGAAAAATCACCGTGAAAGTGGTTTTGGAGAAATCACAATCTTCCTGTTCGGCAAATGCATCGAATGTCATATATACAAATACAAATATCATGTTTTCTCAGGTTTCTGAAGCTTTCTTCCTAGAAAACTCGAATGTGTGGAGGATTTGACTCCAGGTAACCAATCAGCGTTTGCCAGCAGAAAACAAAAAGGGACCTGCTAAAATGCATTCAAAACCTTAAAGTCCATAGAGAATATCCAGAAAACACAAACACACACAGAGGCTGTAGCAAGATCTGGGATTGAGATAGCCACAACACACCAGATCGTTTTGTTTTCATCCAGGAGTATCTGGACAAATTGTTGTGGATTTCGGATGAAATTTAACCAAAAATCTCCGTGAAAGTGGTTTTGGAGAAAAGCACAATCATCCGGTTCAGGAAATGTATCCAATGTCATGTTTACAAATAAAAATATCATGTTTTCTCAGGTTTCTGAAGCTTTCTTCCTAGAAAACTCGAATGTGTGGAGGATTTGACTCCAGGTGGAACCAATTAGCGTTCGCCAGCAGAAAACAAAATGGGTCCTGCTAAAATGCATTCAAAACCTTAAAGTCCATAGAGAATATCCAGAAAACACAAACACACACAGAGGCTGTAGCAAGATCTGTGATTGACATAGCTACAAATCACCAGATAGTTTTGTTTTCATCCAGGAGTATCTGGACAAATTGTTGTGGATTTCGGGTGAAATTTAACCAAAAATCACCGTGAAAGTGGTTTTGGAGAAAAGCACAATCTTCCTGTTCGGCAAATGCATCCAATGTCATGTTTACGAATAAAAATATCATATTTTCTCAGGTTTCTGAAGCTTTCTTCCTAAAAAACTCGAATGTGTGGAGTATTTGACTCCAGGTGGAAGCAATTAGCGTTTGGCAGCTAAAAACAAAAACTTACATGCTAAAATGCATTCAAAACCTTAAAGTCCATAGAGAATGTCCAGAAAACTCAAACAAACCAAGAGGCTGTAGCAAGATCTGGGATTGAGATAGCCACAACACACCAGATAGTTTTGTTTGCATCCAGGAGTATCCAGACTAATTGTTGTGGATTTCCGGTGTAATTTAACCAAAAATCACCGTGAAAGTGGTTTTGGAGAAAATCACAATCTTCCTGTTCGGAAAATGCATCCAATGTCATGTTTACAAATACAAATATCATGTTTTCTCAGGTTTCCGAAGCTTTCTTCCTAGAAAACTCAAATGTGTGGAGTATTTGACACCAGGTGGAACCAATTAGCGTTTGCCAGCAGAAAACAAACAGGGTCCTGCTAAAATGCAATCAAAACCTTAAAGTCCATAGAGAATATTCAGAAAACACAAACACACACAGAGGCTGTAGCAAGATCTGGGATTGAGATAGCTACAAATCACCAGATAGCTTTTGGTTTTCATCCAGGAGTATTTGGACAAATTGTTGTGGATTTTGTGTGAAATTTAACCAAAAATCACCGTGAAAGTGGTTTTGGAGAAAAGCACAATCTTCCTGTTCGGCAAATGCATCCAATGTCATGGTTACAGAAAGAAATATCATGTTTTCTCAGGTTTCTGAAGCTTTCTTCCTAGAAATCTCGAATGTGTGGCGTATTTGACTCCAGGTGGAACCAATTAGCTTTTGGCAGTTGAAAACAAAAACTTACATGCTAAAATGCATTCAAAACCTTAAAGTCCATAGAGAATGTCCAGAAAACACAAACACACACAGAGGCTGTAGCAAGATCTGGGATTGAGATAGCCACAACACACCAGATAGTTTTGTTTTCATCCAGGAGTATCTGGACAAATTGTTGTGGATTTCGGGTGAAATTTAACCAAAAATCACCGTGAAAGTAGTTTTGGAGAAAATCACAATCTTCCTGTTCTGCAAATGCATCCAATGTCATGTTGACAGAAAGAAATATCATGTTTTCTCAGGTTTCTGAAGCTTTCTTCCTAGAAAACTCGAATGTGTGGAGTATTTGACTCCAGGTGGAACCAATTAGCGTTTGCCAGCAGAAAACAAAAAGGGTCCTGCTAAAATGCATTCAAAACCTTAAAGTCCATAGAGAATATCCAGAAAACAGAAACACACACAGAGGCTGTAGCAAGATCTGGGATTGAGATAGCCACAACACACCAGATAGTTTTGTTTTCATACAGGAGTATCTGGACAAATTGTTGTGGATTTCGGGTGAAATTTAACCAAAAATCACCGTGAAAGTGGTTTTGGAGGAAATCACAATGTTCCTGTTTGGCAAATGCATTCAATGTCATGTTTACAGAAAGAAATATCATGTTTTCTCAGGTTTCTGAAGCTTTCTTCCTAGAAAACTCGAACGTGTGGAGTATTTGACTCCAGGTGGAACCAATTAGCTTTTTTCAGCTAAAAACAAAAACTTACATGCTAAAATTCATTCAAAACCTTAAAGTCCATAGAGAATGTCCAGAAAACACAAACACACACAGAGGCTGTAGCAAGATCTGGGATTGAGATAGCCACAACACACCAGATAGTTTTCTTTTCATCCAGGAGTATCTGGACAAATTGTTGTGTATTTTGGGTGAAATTTAACGAAAAATCACCGTGAAAGTGGTTTTGGAGAAATCACAATCTTCCTGTTCGGCAAATGCATCGAATGTCATATATACAAATACAAATATCATGTTTTCTCAGGTTTCTGAAGCTTTCTTCCTAGAAAACTCGAATGTGTGGAGGATTTGACTCCAGGTAACCAATCAGCGTTTGCCAGCAGAAAACAAAAAGGGACCTGCTAAAATGCATTCAAAACCTTAAAGTCCATAGAGAATATCCAGAAAACACAAACACACACAGAGGCTGTAGCAAGATCTGGGATTGAGATAGCCACAACACACCAGATAGTTTTGTTTTCATCCAGGAGTATCTGGACAAATTGTTGTGGATTTCGGATGAAATTTAACCAAAAATCTCCGTGAAAGTGGTTTTGGAGAAAAGCACAATCATCCGGTTCAGGAAATGTATCCAATGTCATGTTTACAAATAAAAATATCATGTTTTCTCAGGTTTCTGAAGCTTTCTTCCTAGAAAACTCGAATGTGTGGAGGATTTGACTCCAGGTGGAACCAATTAGCGTTCGCCAGCAGAAAACAAAATGGGTCCTGCTAAAATGCATTCAAAACCTTAAAGTCCATAGAGAATATCCAGAAAACACAAACACACACAGAGGCTGTAGCAAGATCTGTGATTGACATAGCTACAAATCACCAGATAGTTTTGTTTTCATCCAGGAGTATCTGGACAAATTGTTGTGGATTTCGGGTGAAATTTAACCAAAAATCACCGTGAAAGTGGTTTTGGAGAAAAGCACAATCTTCCTGTTCGGCAAATGCATCCAATGTCATGTTTACGAATAAAAATATCATATTTTCTCAGGTTTCTGAAGCTTTCTTCCTAAAAAACTCGAATGTGTGGAGTATTTGACTCCAGGTGGAAGCAATTAGCGTTTGGCAGCTAAAAACAAAAACTTACATGCTAAAATGCATTCAAAACCTTAAAGTCCATAGAGAATGTCCAGAAAACTCAAACAAACCAAGAGGCTGTAGCAAGATCTGGGATTGAGATAGCCACAACACACCAGATAGTTTTGTTTGCATCCAGGAGTATCCAGACTAATTGTTGTGGATTTCCGGGGTAATTTAACCAAAAATCACCGTGAAAGTGGTTTTGGAGAAAATCACAATCTTCCTGTTCGGAAAATGCATCCAATGTCATGTTTACAAATACAAATATCATGTTTTCTCAGGTTTCCGAAGCTTTCTTCCTAGAAAACTCAAATGTGTGGAGTATTTGACACCAGGTGGAACCAATTAGCGTTTGCCAGCAGAAAACAAACAGGGTCCTGCTAAAATGCAATCAAAACCTTAAAGTCCATAGAGAATATTCAGAAAACACAAACACACACAGAGGCTGTAGTAAGATCTGGGATTGAGATAGCTACAAATCACCAGATAGCTTTTGGTTTTCATCCAGGAGTATTTGGACAAATTGTTGTGTACTTTGGGTGAAATTTAACGAAAAATCACCGTGAAAGTGGTTTTGGAGAAAAGCACAATCTTCCTGTTCGGCAAATGCATCCAATGTCATGGTTACAGAAAGAAATATCATGTTTTCTCAGGTTTCTGAAGCTTTCTTCCTAGAAATCTCGAATGTGTGGCGTATTTGACTCCAGGTGGAACCAATTAGCTTTTGGCAGTTGAAAACAAAAACTTACATGCTAAAATGCATTCAAAACCTTAAAGTCCATAGAGAATGTCCAGAAAACACAAACACACACAGAGGCTGTAGCAAGATCTGGGATTGAGATAGCCACAACACACCAGATAGTTTTGTTTTCATCCAGGAGTATCTGGACAAATTGTTGTGGATTTCGGGTGAAATTTAACCAAAAATCACCGTGAAAGTAGTTTTGGAGAAAATCACAATCTTCCTGTTCTGCAAATGCATCCAATGTCATGTTGACAGAAAGAAATATCATGTTTTCTCAGGTTTCTGAAGCTTTCTTCCTAGAAAACTCGAATGTGTGGAGTATTTGACTCCAGGTGGAACCAATTAGCGTTTGCCAGCAGAAAACAAAAAGGGTCCTGCTAAAATGCATTCAAAACCTTAAAGTCCATAGAGAATATCCAGAAAACAGAAACACACACAGAGGCTGTAGCAAGATCTGGGATTGAGATAGCCACAACACACCAGATAGTTTTGTTTTCATACAGGAGTATCTGGACAAATTGTTGTGGATTTCGGGTGAAATTTAACCAAAAATCACCGTGAAAGTGGTTTTGGAGGAAATCACAATGTTCCTGTTTGGCAAATGCATTCAATGTCATGTTTACAGAAAGAAATATCATGTTTTCTCAGGTTTCTGAAGCTTTCTTCCTAGAAAACTCGAACGTGTGGAGTATTTGACTCCAGGTGGAACCAATTAGCGTTCGCCAGCAGAAAACAAAATGGGTCCTGCTAAAATGCATTCAAAACCTTAAAGTCCATAGAGAATATCCAGAAAACACAAACACACACAGAGGCTGTAGCAAGATCTGTGATTGACATAGCTACAAATCACCAGATAGTTTTGTTTTCATCCAGGAGTATCTGGACAAATTGTTGTGGATTTCGGGTGAAATTTAACCAAAAATCACCGTGAAAGTGGTTTTGGAGAAAAGCACAATCTTCCTGTTCGGCAAATGCATCCAATGTCATGTTTACGAATAAAAATATCATATTTTCTCAGGTTTCTGAAGCTTTCTTCCTAAAAAACTCGAATGTGTGGAGTATTTGACTCCAGGTGGAAGCAATTAGCGTTTGGCAGCTAAAAACAAAAACTTACATGCTAAAATGCATTCAAAACCTTAAAGTCCATAGAGAATGTCCAGAAAACTCAAACAAACCAAGAGGCTGTAGCAAGATCTGGGATTGAGATAGCCACAACACACCAGATAGTTTTGTTTGCATCCAGGAGTATCCAGACTAATTGTTGTGGATTTCCGGTGTAATTTAACCAAAAATCACCGTGAAAGTGGTTTTGGAGAAAATCACAATCTTCCTGTTCGGAAAATGCATCCAATGTCATGTTTATAAATACAAATATCATGTTTTCTCAGGTTTCCGAAGCTTTCTTCCTAGAAAACTCAAATGTGTGGAGTATTTGACACCAGGTGGAACCAATTAGCGTTTGCCAGCAGAAAACAAACAGGGTCCTGCTAAAATGCAATCAAAACCTTAAAGTCCATAGAGAATGTCCAGAAAACACAAACACACACAGAGGCTGTAGCAAGATCTGGGATTGAGATAGCCACAACACACCAGATAGTTTTCTTTTCATCCAGGAGTATCTGGACAAATTGTTGTGTATTTTGGGTGAAATTTAACGAAAAATCACCGTGAAAGTGGTTTTGGAGAAATCACAATCTTCCTGTTCGGCAAATGCATCGAATGTCATATATACAAATACAAATATCATGTTTTCTCAGGTTTCTGAAGCTTTCTTCCTAGAAAACTCGAATGTGTGGAGGATTTGACTCCAGGTAACCAATCAGCGTTTGCCAGCAGAAAACAAAAAGGGACCTGCTAAAATGCATTCAAAACCTTAAAGTCCATAGAGAATATCCAGAAAACACAAACACACACAGAGGCTGTAGCAAGATCTGGGATTGAGATAGCCACAACACACCAGATCGTTTTGTTTTCATCCAGGAGTATCTGGACAAATTGTTGTGGATTTCGGATGAAATTTAACCAAAAATCTCCGTGAAAGTGGTTTTGGAGAAAAGCACAATCATCCGGTTCAGGAAATGTATCCAATGTCATGTTTACAAATAAAAATATCATGTTTTCTCAGGTTTCTGAAGCTTTCTTCCTAGAAAACTCGAATGTGTGGAGGATTTGACTCCAGGTGGAACCAATTAGCGTTCGCCAGCAGAAAACAAAATGGGTCCTGCTAAAATGCATTCAAAACCTTAAAGTCCATAGAGAATATCCAGAAAACACAAACACACACAGAGGCTGTAGCAAGATCTGTGATTGACATAGCTACAAATCACCAGATAGTTTTGTTTTCATCCAGGAGTATCTGGACAAATTGTTGTGGATTTCGGGTGAAATTTAACCAAAAATCACCGTGAAAGTGGTTTTGGAGAAAAGCACAATCTTCCTGTTCGGCAAATGCATCCAATGTCATGTTTACGAATAAAAATATCATATTTTCTCAGGTTTCTGAAGCTTTCTTCCTAAAAAACTCGAATGTGTGGAGTATTTGACTCCAGGTGGAAGCAATTAGCGTTTGGCAGCTAAAAACAAAAACTTACATGCTAAAATGCATTCAAAACCTTAAAGTCCATAGAGAATGTCCAGAAAACTCAAACAAACCAAGAGGCTGTAGCAAGATCTGGGATTGAGATAGCCACAACACACCAGATAGTTTTGTTTGCATCCAGGAGTATCCAGACTAATTGTTGTGGATTTCCGGTGTAATTTAACCAAAAATCACCGTGAAAGTGGTTTTGGAGAAAATCACAATCTTCCTGTTCGGAAAATGCATCCAATGTCATGTTTACAAATACAAATATCATGTTTTCTCAGGTTTCCGAAGCTTTCTTCCTAGAAAACTCAAATGTGTGGAGTATTTGACACCAGGTGGAACCAATTAGCGTTTGCCAGCAGAAAACAAACAGGGTCCTGCTAAAATGCAATCAAAACCTTAAAGTCCATAGAGAATATTCAGAAAACACAAACACACACAGAGGCTGTAGCAAGATCTGGGATTGAGATAGCTACAAATCACCAGATAGCTTTTGGTTTTCATCCAGGAGTATTTGGACAAATTGTTGTGGATTTTGTGTGAAATTTAACCAAAAATCACCGTGAAAGTGGTTTTGGAGAAAAGCACAATCTTCCTGTTCGGCAAATGCATCCAATGTCATGGTTACAGAAAGAAATATCATGTTTTCTCAGGTTTCTGAAGCTTTCTTCCTAGAAATCTCGAATGTGTGGCGTATTTGACTCCAGGTGGAACCAATTAGCTTTTGGCAGTTGAAAACAAAAACTTACATGCTAAAATGCATTCAAAACCTTAAAGTCCATAGAGAATGTCCAGAAAACACAAACACACACAGAGGCTGTAGCAAGATCTGGGATTGAGATAGCCACAACACACCAGATAGTTTTGTTTTCATCCAGGAGTATCTGGACAAATTGTTGTGGATTTCGGGTGAAATTTAACCAAAAATCACCGTGAAAGTAGTTTTGGAGAAAATCACAATCTTCCTGTTCTGCAAATGCATCCAATGTCATGTTGACAGAAAGAAATATCATGTTTTCTCAGGTTTCTGAAGCTTTCTTCCTAGAAAACTCGAATGTGTGGAGTATTTGACTCCAGGTGGAACCAATTAGCGTTTGCCAGCAGAAAACAAAAAGGGACCTGCTAAAATGCATTCAAAACCTTAAAGTCCATAGAGAATATCCAGAAAACAGAAACACACACAGAGGCTGTAGCAAGATCTGGGATTGAGATAGCCACAACACACCAGATAGTTTTGTTTTCATACAGGAGTATCTGGACAAATTGTTGTGGATTTCGGGTGAAATTTAACCAAAAATCACCGTGAAAGTGGTTTTGGAGGAAATCACAATGTTCCTGTTTGGCAAATGCATTCAATGTCATGTTTACAGAAAGAAATATCATGTTTTCTCAGGTTTCTGAAGCTTTCTTCCTAGAAAACTCGAACGTGTGGAGTATTTGACTCCAGGTGGAACCAATTAGCTTTTTTCAGCTAAAAACAAAAACTTACATGCTAAAATTCATTCAAAACCTTAAAGTCCATAGAGAATGTCCAGAAAACACAAACACACACAGAGGCTGTAGCAAGATCTGGGATTGAGATAGCCACAACACACCAGATCGTTTTGTTTTCATCCAGGAGTATCTGGACAAATTGTTGTGTATTTCGGGTGAAATTTAACCAAAAATCACCGCGAAAGTGGTTTTGGAGAATAGCACAATGTTCCTGTTCCGCAAATGCATCCAATGTCATGTTTACAAATACAAATATCATGTTTTCTCAGGTTTCTGAAGCTTTCTTCCTAGAAAACTCGAATGTGTGGAGGATTTGACTCCAGGTGGAACCAATTAGCGTTTGGCAGCTAAAAACAAAAACTTACATGCTAAAATGCATTCAAAACCGTAAAGTCCATAGAGAATGTCCAGAAAACACAAACAAAAACAGAAGTTGTTGCAAGATCTGGGATTGAGATAGCCACAACACACCAGATAGTTTTGTTTTCATCCAGGAGTATCTGGACAAATTGTTGTGGATTTCGGATGAAATTTAACCAAAAATCTCCGTGAAAGTGGTTTTGGAGAAAAGCACAATCATCCGGTTCAGGAAATGTATCCAATGTCATGTTTACAAATAAAAATATCATGTTTTGTCAGGTTTCTGAAGCTTTCTTCCTAGAAAATTCGAATGTGCGGAGTATTTGACTCCAGGTGGAACCAATTAGCGTTCGCCAGCAGAAAACAAAATGGGTCCTGCTAAAATGCATTCAAACCTTAAAGTCCATAGAGAATATCCAGAAAACACAAACACACACCGAGGCTGTAGCAAGATCTGTGATTGACATAGCTACAAATCACCAGATAGTTTTGTTCTCATCCAGGAGTATCTGGACAAATTGTTGTGGATTTCCGGTGAAATTTAACCAAAAATCACCATGAAAGTGGTGTTTGAGAAAAGCACAATCTTCCTGTTCGGCAAATGCATCCAATGTCATGTTTACGAATAAAAATATCATATTTTCTCAGGTTTCTGAAGCTTTCTTCCTAAAAAACTCGAATGTGTGGAGTATTTGACTCCAGGTGGAACCAATTAGCGTTTGGCAGCTAAAAACAAAAACTTACATGCTAAAATGCATTCAAAACCGTAAAGTCCATAGAGAATGTCCAGAAAACACAAACAAACAAAGAGGCTGTAGCAAGATCTGGGATTGAGATGGCTACAAATCACCAGATAGTTTTGTTTTCATCCAGGAGTATCTGGACAAATTGTTGTGTATTTTGGGTGAAATTTAACCAAAAATCACCATGAAAGTGGTTTTTGAGAAAAGCACAATCTTCCTGTTCGGCAAATGCATCCAATGTTATGTTTACAAATACAAATATCATGTTTTCTCAGGTTTCTGAAGCTTTCTTCCTAGAAAACTCGAATGTGTGGAGGATTTGACTCCAGGTGGAACCAATTAGCATTTGCCAGGCAGAAAACAAAAAGGGTCCTGCTAAAATGCAATCAAAACCGTAAAGTCCATAGAGAATGTCCAGAAAACACAAACACACACAGAGTCTATAGCAAGATCTGGGATTGAGAGAAGCACAACACACCAGGTAGTTTTCTTTTCATCCAGAGAATCTGGACAAAATGTTGTAGTATCTGGGTGAAATTTAACCAAAAAATCACCGTGAAAGTGGTTTTGGAGAAAAGCACAATCTTCCTGTTCGGCAAATGCATCCAATGTCATGTTTCCAGAAAGAAATATCATGTTTTCTCAGGTTTCTGGAGCTTTCTTCCTAGAAAACTCGAATGTGTGGAGGATTTGACTCCAGGTGGAACCAATTAGCGTTTGCCAGCTAAAAACAAAAACTTACATGCTAAAATGCATTCAAAACCGTAAAGTCCATAGAGAATGTCCAGAAAACACAAACACACACAGAGGCTGTAGCAAGATCTGGGATTGAGATAGCTACAAATCACCAGATAGTTTTGTTTTCATCCAGGAGTATCTGGACTAATTGTTGTGGATTTCGGGTGAAATTTAACCAAAAATCACCGTGAAAGTGGTTTTGGAGAAAAGCACAATCTTCCTGTTCGTTAAATGCATCCAATGTCATGTTTACAGAAAGAAATATCATGTTTTCTCAGGTTTCTGAAGGTTTCTTCCTCGAAAACTCGAATGTGTGGAGGATTTGACTCCAGGTGGAACCAATTAGCATTTGCCAGGTAGAAAACAAAAAGGGTCCTGCTAAAATGCATTCAAAACCGGAAAGTCCATAGAGAATGTCCAGAAAACACAAACACACCCAGAGACTGCAGGAAGATCTGGGATTGAGATAGCCACAACACACTAGATAGTTTTCTTTTCATCCAGAGAATCTGGACAAAATGTTGCAGTACCTGGGTGAAATTTAACCATAAAATCACCGTGAGAGTGGTTTTGGAGAAAAGCACAATCTTTCTGTTCAGCAAATGAATCCAATGTCATGATTACAAATACAAATATCATGTTTTCTCAGGTTTCTGGAGCTTTCTTCCTAGAAAACTCGAATGTGTGGAGGATTTGACTCCAGGTGGAAGCAATTAGCATTTCGCAGCTAAAAACAAAAACTTACATGCTAAAATGCATTCAAAACCGTAAAGTCCATAGAGAATGTCCAGAAAACACAAACACACACAGAGGCTGCAGCAAGATCTGGGATTGAGATAGCCACAACACACCAGATAGTTTTCTTTTCATCCAGAGAATCTGGACAAAATGTTGTAGTATCCCGGTGAAATTTAACCAAAAATCACCGTGAAAGTGGTTTTGGAGAAAAGCACAATCATTCTGTTCAGCAAATTTATCCCATGTCATGTTTACAAATACAAATATCATGTTTTCTCAGGTTTCTGAAGCTTTCTTCCTAAAAAACTCGAATGTGTGGAGGATTTGACTCCAGGTGGAACCAATTAGCCTTTCGCAGCTGAAAACAAAAACTTACATGCTAAAATGCATTCAAAACCGGAAAGTCCATAGAGCATGTCCAGAAAACACAAGCAAACACAGAGGCTGTAGCAAGATCTGGGATTGAGATAGCCACAACACACCAGATAGTTTTCTTTTCATCCAGGAGTATCTGGACAAATTGTTGTGGATTTCGGGTGAAATTTAACCAAAAATCACCGTGAAAGTGGTTTTGGAGAAAATCACAATCTTTCTGTTCAGAAAATGAATCCAATGTTATGTTTACAAATACAAATATCATGTTTTCTCAGGTTTCTGAAGCTTTCTTCCTAGAAAACTCGAATGTGTGGAGGATTTGACTCCAGGTGGAACCAATTGGCATTTGCCAGGTAGAAAACAAAAAGGGTCCTGCTAAAATGCATTCAAAACCGTAAAGTCCATAGAGAATGTCCAGAAAACACAAACACACACAGAGGCTGCAGCAAGATCTGGGATTGAGATAGCCACAACACACCAGATAGTTTTCTTTTCATCCAGAGAAACTGCACAAAATGTTGTAGTATCCCGTTGAAATTTAACCAAAAATCACCGTGAAAGTGGTTTTGGAGAAAAGCACAATCTTCCTGTTCAGCAAATGAATCCAATGTCATGAATACAAATACAAATATCATGTTTTCTCAGGTTTCTGGAGCTTTCCTCCTAGAAAACTCGAATGTGTGGAGGATTTGACTCCAGGTGGAACCAATTAGCGTTTCGCAGCTAAAAACAAAAACTTACATGCTAAAATGCATTCAAAACCGTAAAGTCCATAGAGAATGTCCAGAAAACACAAACACACACAGAGGCTGTAGCAAGATCTGGGATTGAGATAGCTACAAATCAACAGATAGTTTTGTTTTCATCCAGGAGTATCTGGACAAATTTTTGTGGATTTCGGGTGAAATTTAACCAAAAATCACCGTGAAAGTGGTTTTGGATAAAAGCACAAGCTTTCTGTTCAGCAAATGCATCCAATGTCATGTTTACAAATACAAATATCATGTTTTCTCAGGTCTCTGGAGCTTTCTTCCTCGTAAACTCGAATGTGTGGAGGATTTGACTCCAGGTGGAACCAATTAGCGTTTGCCAGCTAAAAACAAAAACTTACATGCTAAAATGCATTCAAAACTGTAAAGCCCATAGAGAATGTCCAGAAAACTCAAACAAACCAAGAGGCTGTAGCAAGATCTGGGATTGAGATAGCCACAACACACCAGATAGTTTTGTTTGCATCCAGGAGTATCCAGACTAATTGTTGTGGATTTCCGTTGAAATTTAACCAAAAATCACCGTGAAAGTGGTTTTGGAGAAAATCACAATCTTCCTGTTCGGAAAATGCATCCAATGTCATGTTTACAAATACAAATATCATGTTTTCTCAGATTTCTGAAGCTTTCTTCCTAGAAAACTCGAATGTGTGGAGTATTTGACTCCAGGTGGAACCAATAAGCTTTTGGCAGCTGAAAACAAAAACTTACATGCTAAAATGCCATCAAAACCTTAAAGTCCATAGAGAATGTCCAGAAAACACAAACACACACAGAGGCTGTAGCAAGATCTGGGATTGAGATAGCCACAACACACCAGATAGTTTTCTTTTCATCCAGGAGTATCTGGACAAATTGTTGTGTACTTTGGGTGAAATTTAACGAAAAATCACCGTGAAAGTGGTTTTGGAGAAAAGCACAATCTTCCTGTTCGGCAAATGCATCCAATGTCATGGTTACAGAAAGAAATATCATGTTTTCTCAGGTTTCTGAAGCTTTCTTCCTAGAAATCTCGAATGTGTGGCGTATTTGACTCCAGGTGGAACCAATTAGCTTTTGGCAGTTGAAAACAAAAACTTACATGCTAAAATGCATTCAAAACCTTAAAGTCCATAGAGAATGTCCAGAAAACACAAACACACACAGAGGCTGTAGCAAGATCTGGGATTGAGATAGCCACAACACACCAGATAGTTTTGTTTTCATCCAGGAGTATCTGGACAAATTGTTGTGGATTTCGGGTGAAATTTAACCAAAAATCACCGTGAAAGTAGTTTTGGAGAAAATCACAATCTTCCTGTTCTGCAAATGCATCCAATGTCATGTTGACAGAAAGAAATATCATGTTTTCTCAGGTTTCTGAAGCTTTCTTCCTAGAAAACTCGAATGTGTGGAGTATTTGACTCCAGGTGGAACCAATTAGCGTTTGCCAGCAGAAAACAAAAAGGGTCCTGCTAAAATGCATTCAAAACCTTAAAGTCCATAGAGAATATCCAGAAAACAGAAACACACACAGAGGCTGTAGCAAGATCTGGGATTGAGATAGCCACAACACACCAGATAGTTTTGTTTTCATACAGGAGTATCTGGACAAATTGTTGTGGATTTCGGGTGAAATTTAACCAAAAATCACCGTGAAAGTGGTTTTGGAGGAAATCACAATGTTCCTGTTTGGCAAATGCATTCAATGTCATGTTTACAGAAAGAAATATCATGTTTTCTCAGGTTTCTGAAGCTTTCTTCCTAGAAAACTCGAACGTGTGGAGTATTTGACTCCAGGTGGAACCAATTAGCTTTTTTCAGCTAAAAACAAAAACTTACATGCTAAAATTCATTCAAAACCTTAAAGTCCATAGAGAATGTCCAGAAAACACAAACACACACAGAGGCTGTAGCAAGATCTGGGATTGAGATAGCCACAACACACCAGATCGTTTTGTTTTCATCCAGGAGTATCTGGACAAATTGTTGTGTATTTCTGGTGAAATTTAACCAAAAATCACCGCGAAAGTGGTTTTGGAGAATAGCACAATGTTCCTGTTCCGCAAATGCATCCAATGTCATGTTTACAAATACAAATATCATGTTTTCTCAGGTTTCTGAAGCTTTCTTCCTAGAAAACTCGAATGTGTGGAGGATTTGACTCCAGGTGGAACCAATTAGCGTTTGGCAGCTAAAAACAAAAACTTACATGCTAAAATGCATTCAAAACCGTAAAGTCCATAGAGAATGTCCAGAAAACACAAACAAAAACAGAAGTTGTAGCAAGATCTGGGATTGAGATAGCCACAACACACCAGATAGTTTTGTTTTCATCCAGGAGTATCTGGACAAATTGTTGTGGATTTCGGATGAAATTTAACCAAAAATCTCCGTGAAAGTGGTTTTGGAGAAAAGCACAATCATCCGGTTCAGGAAATGTATCCAATGTCATGTTTACAAATAAAAATATCATGTTTTGTCAGGTTTCTGAAGCTTTCTTCCTAGAAAATTCGAATGTGCGGAGTATTTGACTCCAGGTGGAACCAATTAGCGTTCGCCAGCAGAAAACAAAATGGGTCCTGCTAAAATGCATTCAAACCTTAAAGTCCATAGAGAATATCCAGAAAACACAAACACACACCGAGGCTGTAGCAAGATCTGTGATTGACATAGCTACAAATCACCAGATAGTTTTGTTCTCATCCAGGAGTATCTGGACAAATTGTTGTGGATTTCCGGTGAAATTTAACCAAAAATCACCATGAAAGTGGTGTTTGAGAAAAGCACAATCTTCCTGTTCGGCAAATGCATCCAATGTCATGTTTACGAATAAAAATATCATATTTTCTCAGGTTTCTGAAGCTTTCTTCCTAAAAAACTCGAATGTGTGGAGTATTTGACTCCAGGTGGAACCAATTAGCGTTTGGCAGCTAAAAACAAAAACTTACATGCTAAAATGCATTCAAAACCTTAAAGTCCATAGAGAATGTCCAGAAAACTCAAACAAACCAAGAGGCTGTAGCAAGATCTGGGATTGAGATGGCTACAAATCACCAGATAGTTTTGTTTTCATCCAGGAGTATCTGGACAAATTGTTGTGTATTTTGGGTGAAATTTAACCAAAAATCACCATGAAAGTGGTTTTTGAGAAAAGCACAATCTTCCTGTTCGGCAAATGCATCCAATGTTATGTTTACAAATACAAATATCATGTTTTCTCAGGTTTCTGAAGCTTTCTTCCTAGAAAACTCGAATGTGTGGAGGATTTGACTCCAGGTGGAACCAATTAGCATTTGCCAGGCAGAAAACAAAAAGGGTCCTGCTAAAATGCAATCAAAACCGTAAAGTCCATAGAGAATGTCCAGAAAACACAAACACACACAGAGTCTATAGCAAGATCTGGGATTGAGAGAAGCACAACACACCAGGTAGTTTTCTTTTCATCCAGAGAATCTGGACAAAATGTTGTAGTATCTGGGTGAAATTTAACCAAAAAATCACCGTGAAAGTGGTTTTGGAGAAAAGCACAATCTTCCTGTTCGGCAAATGCATCCAATGTCATGTTTCCAGAAAGAAATATCATGTTTTCTCAGGTTTCTGGAGCTTTCTTCCTAGAAAACTCGAATGTGTGGAGGATTGACTCCAGGTGGAACCAATTAGCGTTTGCCAGCTAAAAACAAAAACTTACATGCTAAAATGCATTCAAAACCGTAAAGTCCATAGAGAATGTCCAGAAAACACAAACACACACAGAGGCTGTAGCAAGATCTGGGATTGAGATAGCTACAAATCACCAGATAGTTTTGTTTTCATCCAGGAGTATCTGGACTAATTGTTGTGGATTTCGGGTGAAATTTAACCAAAAATCACCGTGAAAGTGGTTTTGGAGAAAAGCACAATCTTCCTGTTCGTTAAATGCATCCAATGTCATGTTTACAGAAAGAAATATCATGTTTTCTCAGGTTTCTGAAGGTTTCTTCCTCGAAAACTCGAATGTGTGGAGGATTTGACTCCAGGTGGAACCAATTAGCATTTGCCAGGTAGAAAACAAAAAGGGTCCTGCTAAAATGCATTCAAAACCGGAAAGTCCATAGAGAATGTCCAGAAAACACAAACACACCCAGAGACTGCAGGAAGATCTGGGATTGAGATAGCCACAACACACTAGATAGTTTTCTTTTCATCCAGAGAATCTGGACAAAATGTTGCAGTACCTGGGTGAAATTTAACCATAAAATCACCGTGAGAGTGGTTTTGGAGAAAAGCACAATCTTTCTGTTCAGCAAATGAATCCAATGTCATGATTACAAATACAAATATCATGTTTTCTCAGGTTTCTGGAGCTTTCTTCCTAGAAAACTCGAATGTGTGGAGGATTTGACTCCAGGTGGAAGCAATTAGCATTTCGCAGCTAAAAACAAAAACTTACATGCTAAAATGCATTCAAAACCGTAAAGTCCATAGAGAATGTCCAGAAAACACAAACACACACAGAGGCTGCAGCAAGATCTGGGATTGAGATAGCCACAACACACCAGATAGTTTTCTTTTCATCCAGAGAATCTGGACAAAATGTTGTAGTATCCCGGTGAAATTTAACCAAAAATCACCGTGAAAGTGGTTTTGGAGAAAAGCACAATCATTCTGTTCAGCAAATTTATCCCATGTCATGTTTACAAATACAAATATCATGTTTTCTCAGGTTTCTGAAGCTTTCTTCCTAAAAAACTCGAATGTGTGGAGGATTTGACTCCAGGTGGAACCAATTAGCCTTTCGCAGCTGAAAACAAAAACTTACATGCTAAAATGCATTCAAAACCGGAAAGTCCATAGAGCATGTCCAGAAAACACAAGCAAACACAGAGGCTGTAGCAAGATCTGGGATTGAGATAGCCACAACACACCAGATAGTTTTGTTTTCATCCAGGAGTATCTGGACAAATTGTTGTGGATTTCGGGTGAAATTTAACCAAAAATCACCGTGAAAGTGGTTTTGGAGAAAATCACAATCTTTCTGTTCAGAAAATGAATCCAATGTTATGTTTACAAATACAAATATCATGTTTTCTCAGGTTTCTGAAGCTTTCTTCCTAGAAAACTCGAATGTGTGGAGGATTTGACTCCAGGTGGAACCAATTGGCATTTGCCAGGTAGAAAACAAAAAGGGTCCTGCTAAAATGCATTCAAAACCGTAAAGTCCATAGAGAATGTCCAGAAAACACAAACACACACAGAGGCTGCAGCAAGATCTGGGATTGAGATAGCCACAACACACCAGATAGTTTTCTTTTCATCCAGAGAAACTGCACAAAATGTTGTAGTATCCCGTTGAAATTTAACCAAAAATCACCGTGAAAGTGGTTTTGGAGAAAAGCACAATCTTCCTGTTCAGCAAATGAATCCAATGTCATGAATACAAATACAAATATCATGTTTTCTCAGGTTTCTGGAGCTTTCCTCCTAGAAAACTCGAATGTGTGGAGGATTTGACTCCAGGTGGAACCAATTAGCGTTTCGCAGCTAAAAACAAAAACTTACATGCTAAAATGCATTCAAAACCGTAAAGTCCATAGAGAATGTCCAGAAAACACAAACACACACAGAGGCTGTAGCAAGATCTGGGATTGAGATAGCTACAAATCAACAGATAGTTTTGTTTTCATCCAGGAGTATCTGGACAAATTTTTGTGGATTTCGGGTGAAATTTAACCAAAAATCACCGTGAAAGTGGTTTTGGATAAAAGCACAAGCTTTCTGTTCAGCAAATGCATCCAATGTCATGTTTACAAATACAAATATCATGTTTTCTCAGGTCTCTGGAGCTTTCTTCCTCGTAAACTCGAATGTGTGGAGGATTTGACTCCAGGTGGAACCAATTAGCGTTTGCCAGCTAAAAACAAAAACTTACATGCTAAAATGCATTCAAAACTGTAAAGCCCATAGAGAATGTCCAGAAAACTCAAACAAACCAAGAGGCTGTAGCAAGATCTGGGATTGAGATAGCCACAACACACCAGATAGTTTTGTTTGCATCCAGGAGTATCCAGACTAATTGTTGTGGATTTCCGTTGAAATTTAACCAAAAATCACCGTGAAAGTGGTTTTGGAGAAAATCACAATCTTCCTGTTCGGAAAATGCATCCAATGTCATGTTTACAAATACAAATATCATGTTTTCTCAGATTTCTGAAGCTTTCTTCCTAGAAAACTCGAATGTGTGGAGTATTTGACTCCAGGTGGAACCAATTAGCTTTTGGCAGCTGAAAACAAAAACTTACATGCTAAAATGCCATCAAAACCTTAAAGTCCATAGAGAATGTCCAGAAAACACAAACACACACAGAGGCTGTAGCAAGATCTGGGATTGAGATAGCCACAACACACCAGATAGTTTTCTTTTCATCCAGGAGTATCTGGACAAATTGTTGTGTACTTTGGGTGAAATTTAACGAAAAATCACCGTGAAAGTGGTTTTGGAGAAATCACAATCTTCCTGTTCGGCAAATGCATCCAATGTCATGTTTACAAATACAAATATCATGTTTTATCAGGTTTCTGAAGCTTTCTTCCTAGAAAACTCGAATGTGTGGAGTATTTGACTCCAGGTAACCAATCAGCGTTTGCCAGCAGAAAACAAAAAGGGACCTGCTAAAATGCATTCAAAACCTTAAAGTCCATAGAGAATATACAGAAAACACAAACACACACAGAGGCTGTAGCAAGATCTGGGATTGAGATAGCTACAAATCACCAGATAGTTTTGTTTTCATCCAGGAGTATCTGGACAAATTGTTGTGGATTTCGGGTGAAATTTAACCAAAAATCACCGTGAATGTGGTTTTGGAGAAGATCACAATCTTCCAGTTCGGCAAATGCATCCAATGTCATGTTTCCAGAAAGAAATATCATGTTTTCTCAGGTTTCTGGAGCTTTCTTCCTAGAAAACTCAAATGTGTGGAGTATTTGACTCCAGGTGGAACCAATTAGCTTTTGGCAGCTAAAAACAAAAACTTACATGCTAAAATGCATTCAAAACCTTAAAGTCCATGGAGAATGTCCAGAAAACTCAAACAAACCAAGAGGCTGTAGCAAGATCTGGGATTGAGATAGCCACAACACACCAGATAGTTTTGTTTGCATCCAGGAGTATCCAGACTAATTGTTGTGGATTTCCGGTGAAATTTAACCAAAAATCACCGTGAAAGTGGTTTTGGAGAAAAGCACAATCTTCCAGTTCGGCAAATGCATCCAATGTCATGTTTACAAATACAAATATCATGTTTTCTCAGGTTTCTGAAGGTTTCTTCCTCGAAAACTCGAATGTGTGGAGGATTTGACTCCAGGTTGAACCAATTAGCGTTTGCCAGCTGAAAACAAAAACTTACATGCTAAAATGCATTCAAAACCATAAAGTCCATAGAGAATGTCTAGAAAACACAAACACACACAGAGGCTGTAGCAAGATCTGGGATTGAGATAGCCACAACACACCAGATAGTTTTGTTTTCATCCAGGAGTATCTGGACAAATTGTTGTGGATTTCGGGTGAAATTTAACCAAAAATCACCGTGAAAGTGGTTTTGGAGAAAAGCACAATCTTCCTGTTCGGCAAATGCATCCAATGTTATGTTTACAAATACAAATATCATGTTTTCTCAGGTTTCTGAAGCTTTCTTCCTAGAAAACTCGAATGTGTGGAGGATTTGACTCCAGGTGGAACCAATTAGCATTTGCCAGGCAGAAAACAAAAAGGGTCCTGCTAAAATGCAATCAAAACCGTAAAGTCCATAGAGAATGTCCAGAAAACACAAACACACACAGAGTCTATAGCAAGATCTGGGATTGAGAGAAGCACAACACACCAGGTAGTTTTCTTTTCATCCAGAGAATCTGGACAAAATGTTGTAGTATCTGGGTGAAATTTAACCAAAAAATCACCGTGAAAGTGGTTTTGGAGAAAAGCACAATCTTCCTGTTCGGCAAATGCATCCAATGTCATGTTTCCAGAAAGAAATATCATGTTTTCTCAGGTTTCTGGAGCTTTCTTCCTAGAAAACTCGAATGTGTGGAGGATTTGACTCCAGGTGGAACCAATTAGCGTTTGCCAGCTAAAAACAAAAACTTACATGCTAAAATGCATTCAAAACCGTAAAGTCCATAGAGAATGTCCAGAAAACACTAACACACACAGAGGCTGTAGCAAGATCTGGGATTGAGATAGCTACAAATCACCAGATAGTTTTGTTTTCATCCAGGAGTATCTGGACTAATTGTTGTGGATTTCGGGTGAAATTTAACCAAAAATCACCGTGAAAGTGGTTTTGGAGAAAAGCACAATCTTCCTGTTCGTTAAATGCATCCAATGTCATGTTTACAGAAAGAAATATCATGTTTTCTCAGGTTTCTGAAGGTTTCTTCCTCGAAAACTCGAATGTGTGGAGGATTTGACTCCAGGTGGAACCAATTAGCATTTGCCAGGTAGAAAACAAAAAGGGTCCTGCTAAAATGCATTCAAAACCGGAAAGTCCATAGAGAATGTCCAGAAAACACAAACACACCCAGAGACTGCAGGAAGATCTGGGATTGAGATAGCCACAACACACTAGATAGTTTTCTTTTCATCCAGAGAATCTGGACAAAATGTTGCAGTACCTGGGTGAAATTTAACCATAAAATCACCGTGAGAGTGGTTTTGGAGAAAAGCACAATCTTTCTGTTCAGCAAATGAATCCAATGTCATGATTACAAATACAAATATCATGTTTTCTCAGGTTTCTGGAGCTTTCTTCCTAGAAAACTCGAATGTGTGGAGGATTTGACTCCAGGTGGAAGCAATTAGCATTTCGCAGCTAAAAACAAAAACTTACATGCTAAAATGCATTCAAAACCGTAAAGTCCATAGAGAATGTCCAGAAAACACAAACACACACAGAGGCTGCAGCAAGATCTGGGATTGAGATAGCCACAACACACCAGATAGTTTTCTTTTCATCCAGAGAATCTGGACAAAATGTTGTAGTATCCCGGTGAAATTTAACCAAAAATCACCGTGAAAGTGGTTTTGGAGAAAAGCACAATCATTCTGTTCAGCAAATGTATCCCATGTCATGTTTACAAATACAAATATCATGTTTTCTCAGGTTTCTGAAGCTTTCTTCCTAGAAAACTCGAATGTGTGGAGGATTTGACTCCAGGTGGAACCAATTAGCCATTCGCAGCTGAAAACAAAAACTTACATGCTAAAATGCATTCAAAACCGGAAAGTCCATAGAGCATGTCCAGAAAACACAAGCAAACACAGAGGCTGTAGCAAGATCTGGGATTGAGATAGCCACAACACACCAGATAGTTTTGTTTTCATCCAGGAGTATCTGGACAAATTGTTGTGGATTTCGGGTGAAATTTAACCAAAAATCACCGTGAAAGTGGTTTTGGAGAAAATCACAATCTTTCTGTTCAGAAAATGAATCCAATGTTATGTTTACAAATACAAATATCATGTTTTCTCAGGTTTCTGAAGCTTTCTTCCTAGAAAACTCGAATGTGTGGAGGATTTGACTCCAGGTGGAACCAATTGGCATTTGCCAGGTAGAAAACAAAAAGGGTCCTGCTAAAATGCATTCAAAACCGTAAAGTCCATAGAGAATGTCCAGAAAACACAAACACACACAGAGGCTGCAGCAAGATCTGGGATTGAGATAGCCACAACACACCAGATAGTTTTCTTTTCATCCAGAGAAACTGGACAAAATGTTGTAGTATCCCGTTGAAATTTAACCAAAAATCACCGTGAAAGTGGTTTTGGAGAAAAGCACAATCTTCCTGTTCAGCAAATGAATCCAATGTCATGAATACAAATACAAATATCATGTTTTCTCAGGTTTCTGGAGCTTTCCTCCTAGAAAACTCGAATGTGTGGAGGATTTGACTCCAGGTGGAACCAATTAGCGTTTCGCAGCTAAAAACAAAAACTTACATGCTAAAATGCATTCAAAACCGTAAAGTCCATAGAGAATGTCCAGAAAACACAAACACACACAGAGGCTGTAGCAAGATCTGGGATTGAGATAGCTACAAATCAACAGATAGTTTTGTTTTCATCCAGGAGTATCTGGACAAATTATTGTGGATTTCGGGTGAAATTTAACCAAAAATCACCGTGAAAGTGGTTTTGGATAAAAGCACAAGCTTTCTGTTCAGCAAATGCATCCAATGTCATGTTTACAAATACAAATATCATGTTTTCTCAGGTCTCTGGAGCTTTCTTCCTCGTAAACTCGAATGTGTGGAGGATTTGACTCCAGGTGGAACCAATTAGCGTTTGCCAGCTGAAAACAAATCTTACATGCTAAAATGCATTCAAAACTGTAAAGCCCATAGAGAATGTCCAGAAAACTCAAACAAACCAAGAGGCTGTAGCAAGATCTGGGATTGAGATAGCCACAACACACCAGATAGTTTTGTTTGCATCCAGGAGTATCCAGACTAATTGTTGTGGATTTCCGTTGAAATTTAACCAAAAATCACCGTGAAAGTGGTTTTGGAGAAAATCACAATCTTCCTGTTCGGAAAATGCATCCAATGTCATGTTTACAAATAAAAATATCATGTTTTCTCAGGTTTCTGAAGCTTTCTTCCTAGAAAACTCGAATGTGTGGAGTATTTGACTCCAGGTGGAACCAATTAGCTTTTGGCAGCTAAAAACAAAAACTTACATGCTAAAATGCCATCAAAACCTTAAAGTCCATAGAGAATGTCCAGAAAACACAAACACACACAGAGGCTGTAGCAAGATCTGGGATTGAGATAGCCACAACACACCAGATAGTTTTCTTTTCATCCAGGAGTATCTGGACAAATTGTTGTGTACTTTGGGTGAAATTTAACGAAAAATCACCGTGAAAGTGGTTTTGGAGAAATCACAATCTTCCTGTTCGGCAAATGCATCCAATGTCATGTTTACAAATACAAATATCATGTTTTATCAGGTTTCTGAAGCTTTCTTCCTAGAAAACTCGAATGTGTGGAGTATTTGACTCCAGGTAACCAATCAGCGTTTGCCAGCAGAAAACAAAAAGGGACCTGCTAAAATGCATTCAAAACCTTAAAGACCATAGAGAATATACAGAAAACACAAACACACACAGAGGCTGTAGCAAGATCTGGGATTGAGATAGCTACAAATCACCAGATAGTTTTGTTTTAATCATAAGTATCTGGACAAATTGTTGTGGATTTCGGGTGAAATTTAACCAAAAATCACCGTGAATGTGGTTTTGGAGAAGATCACAATCTTCCAGTTCGGCAAATGCATCCAATGTCATGTTTCCAGAAAGAAATATCATGTTTTCTCAGGTTTCTGGAGCTTTCTTCCTAGAAAACTCAAATGTGTGGAGTATTTGACTCCAGGTGGAACCAATTAGCTTTTGGCAGCTAAAAACAAAAACTTACATGCTAAAATGCATTCAAAACCTTAAAGTCCATGGAGAATGTCCAGAAAACTCAAACAAACCAAGAGGCTGTAGCAAGATCTGGGATTGAGATAGCCACAACACACCAGATAGTTTTGTTTGCATCCAGGAGTATCCAGACTAATTGTTGTGGATTTCCGGTGAAATTTAACCAAAAATCACCGTGAAAGTGGTTTTGGAGAAAATCACAATCTTCCTGTTCGGAAAATGCATCCAATGTCATGTTTCCAGAAAGAAATATCATGTTTTCTCAGGTTTCTGAAGCTTTCTTCCTAGAAAACTAGAATGTGTGGAGTATTTGACTCCAGGTGGAACCAATTAGCTTTTGGCAGCTAAAAACAAAAACTTACATGCTAAAATGCATTCAAAACCTTAAAGTCCATAGAGAATGTCCAGAAAACACAAACACACACAGAGGCTGTAGCAAGATCTGGGATTGAGATAGCCACAACACACCAGATAGTTTTCTTTTCATCCAGGAGTATCTGGACAAATTGTTGTGTACTTTGGGTGAAATTTAACGAAAAATCACCGTGAAAGTGGTTTTGGAGAAATCACAATCTTCCTGTTCGGCAAATGCATCCAATGTCATGTTTACAAATACAAATATCATGTTTTCTCAGGTTTCTGAAGGTTTCTTCCTAGAAAACTCGAATGTGTGGAGTATTTGACTCCAGGTAACCAATCAGCGTTTGCCAGCAGAAAACAAAAAGGGACCTGCTAAAATGCATTCAAAACCTTAAAGTCCATAGAGAATATACAGAAAACACAAACACACACAGAGGCTGTAGCAAGATCTGGGATTGAGATAGCTACAAATCACCAGATAGTTTTGTTTTCATCCAGGAGTATCTGGACAAATTGTTGTGGATTTCGGGTGAAATTTAACCAAAAATCACCGTGAATGTGGTTTTGGAGAAGATCACAATCTTCCTGTTTGGCAAATGCATCCAATGTCATGTTTACAGAAAGAAATATCATGTTTTCTCAGGTTTCTGAAGCTTTCTTCCTAGAAAACTCGAATGTGTGGAGTATTTGACTCAAGGTGGAATCAATTAGCTTTTGGCAGCTATAAACAAAAACTTACATGCTAAAATGCATTCAAAACCGTAAAGTCCATAGAGAATGTCCAGAAAACACAAACAAAAACAGAAGTTGTAGCAAGATCTGGGATTGAGATAGCCACAACACACCAGATAGTTTTGTTTTCATCCAGGAGTATCTGGACAAATTGTTGTGGATTTTGGGTGAAATTTAACCAAAAATCACCATGAAAGTGGTTTTTGAGAAAAGCACAATCTTCCTGTTCGGCAAATGCATCCAATGTCATGTTTACAGAAAGAAATATCATGTTTTCTCAGGTTTCTGAAGCTTTCTTCCTAGAAAACTCGAATGTGTGGAGTATTTGACTCCAGGTAACCAATCAGCGTTTGCCAGCAGAAAACAAAAAGGGACCTGCTAAAATGCATTCAAAACCTTAAAGTCCATAGAGAATATACAGAAAACACAAACACACACAGAGGCTGTAGCAAGATCTGGGATTGAGATAGCTACAAATCACCAGATAGTTTTGTTTTATTCATAAGTATCTGGACAAATTGTTGTGGATTTCCGGTGAAATTTAACCAAAAATCACCGTGAATGTGGTTTTGGAGAAGATCACAATCTTCCTGTTTGGCAAATGCATCCAATGTCTTGTTTACAGAAAGAAATATCATGTTTTCTCAGGTTTCTGAAGCTTTCTTCCTAGAAAACTCGAATGTGTGGAGTATTTGACTCAAGGTGGAATCAATTAGCTTTTGGCAGTTAAAAACAGAAACTACATGCTAAAATGCATTCAAAACCGTAAAGTCCATAGAGAATGTCCAGAAAACACAAACAAAAACAGAAGTTGTAGCAAGATCTGGGATTGAGATAGCCACAACACACCAGATAGCTTTTGGTTTTCATCCAGGAGTATTTGGACAAATTGTTGTGGATTTCCGGTGAAATTTAACCAAAAATCTCCGTGAAAGTGGTTTTGGAGAATACCACAATCATCGTGTTCGGCAAATGCATCCAATGTCATGTTTACAAAGAAAAATATCATATTTTCTCAGGTTTCTGAAGCTTTCTTCCTAAAAAACTCGAATGTGTGGAGTATTTGACTCCAGGTGGAACCAATTAGCGTTTGGCAGCTAAAAACAAAAACTTACATGCTAAAATGCATTCAAAACCGTAAAGTCCATAGAGAATGTCCAGAAAACACAAACACACACAGAGGCTGTAGCAAGATCTGGGATTGAGATAGCTACAAATCACCAGATAGTTTTGTTTTAATCATAAGTATCTGGACAAATTGTTGTGGATTTCGGGTGAAATTTAACCAAAAATCACCGTGAATGTGGTTTTGGAGAAGATCACAATCTTCCTGTTTGGCAAATGCATCCAATGTCATGTTTACAGAAAGAAATATCATGTTTTCTCAGGTTTCTGAAGCTTTCTTCCTAGAAAACTCGAATGTGTGGAGTATTTGACTCAAGGTGGAATCAATTAGCTTTTGGCAGCTAAAAACAAAAACTTACATGCTAAAATGCATTCAAAACCGTAAAGTCCATAGAGAATGTCCAGAAAACACAAACAAAAACAGAAGTTGTAGCAAGATCTGGGATTGAGATAGCCACAACACACCAGATAGTTTTGTTTTCATCCAGGAGTATCTGGACAAATTGTTGTGGATTTCGGATGAAATTTAACCAAAAATCTCCGTGAAAGTGGTTTTGGAGAAAAGCACAATCATCCGGTTCAGGAAATGTATCCAATGTCATGTTTACAAATAAAAATATCATGTTTTCTCAGGTTTCTGAAGCTTTCTTCCTAGAAAACTCGAATGTGTGGAGGATTTGACTCCAGGTGGAACCAATTAGCGTTCGCCAGCAGAAAACAAAATGGGTCCTGCTAAAATGCATTCAAAACCTTAAAGTCCATAGAGAATATCCAGAAAACACAAACACACACAGAGGCTGTAGCAAGATCTGGGATTGAGATAGCTACAAATCACCAGATAGTTTTGTTTTAATCATAAGTATCTGGACAAATTGTTGTGGATTTCGGGTGAAATTTAACCAAAAATCACCGTGAATGTGGTTTTGGAGAAGATCACAATCTTCCAGTTCGGCAAATGCATCCAATGTCATGTTTCCAGAAAGAAATATCATGTTTTCTCAGGTTTCTGGAGCTTTCTTCCTAGAAAACTCAAATGTGAGGAGTATTTGACTCCAGGTGGAACCAATTAGCTTTTGGCAGCTAAAAACAAAAACTTACATGCTAAAATGCCATCAAAACCTTAAAGTCCATAGAGAATGTCCAGAAAACACAAACACACACAGAGGCTGTAGCAAGATCTGGGATTGAGATAGCCACAACACACCAGATAGTTTTCTTTTCATCCAGGAGTATCTGGACAAATTGTTGTGTACTTTGGGTGAAATTTAACGAAAAATCACCGTGAAAGTGGTTTTGGAGAAATCACAATCTTCCTGTTCGGCAAATGCATCCAATGTCATGTTTACAAATACAAATATCATGTTTTCTCAGGTTTCTGAAGGTTTCTTCCTAGAAAACTCGAATGTGTGGAGTATTTGACTCCAGGTAACCAATCAGCGTTTGCCAGCAGAAAACAAAAAGGGACCTGCTAAAATGCATTCAAAACCTTAAAGTCCATAGAGAATATACAGAAAACACAAACACACACAGAGGCTGTAGCAAGATCTGGGATTGAGATAGCTACAAATCACCAGATAGTTTTGTTTTAATCATAAGTATCTGGACAAATTGTTGTGGATTTCGGGTGAAATTTAACCAAAAATCACGGTGAATGTGGTTTTGGAGAAGATCACAATCTTCCTGTTTGGCAAATGCATCCAATGTCATGTTTACAGAAAGAAATATCATGTTTTCTCAGGTTTCTGAAGCTTTCTTCCTAGAAAACTCGAATGTGTGGAGTATTTGACTCAAGGTGGAATCAATTAGCTTTTGGCAGCTAAAAACAAAAACTTACATGCTAAAATGCATTCAAAACCGTAAAGTCCATAGAGAATGTCCAGAAAACACAAACAAAAACAGAAGTTGTAGCAAGATCTGGGATTGAGATAGCCACAACACACCAGATAGTTTTGTTTTCATCCAGGAGTATCTGGACAAATTGTGGATTTCGGATGAAATTTAACCAAAAATCTCCGTGAAAGTGGTTTTGGAGAAAAGCACAATCATCCGGTTCGGGAAATGTATCCAATGTCATGTTTACAAATAAAAATATCATGTTTTGTCAGGTTTCTGAAGCTTTCTTCCTAGAAAACTCGAATGTGTGGAGTATTTGACTCAAGGTGGAATCAATTAGCTTTTGGCAGTTAAAAACAGAAACTACATGCTAAAATGCATTCAAAACCGTAAAGTCCATAGAGAATGTCCAGAAAACACAAACAAAAACAGAAGTTGTAGCAAGATCTGGGATTGAGATAGCCACAACACACCAGATAGCTTTTGGTTTTCATCCAGGAGTATTTGGACAAATTGTTGTGGATTTCCGGTGAAATTTAACCAAAAATCTCCGTGAAAGTGGTTTTGGAGAATACCACAATCATCGTGTTCGGCAAATGCATCCAATGTCATGTTTACAAAGAAAAATATCATATTTTCTCAGGTTTCTGAAGCTTTCTTCCTAAAAAACTCGAATGTGTGGAGTATTTGACTCCAGGTGGAACCAATTAGCGTTTGGCAGCTAAAAACAAAAACTTACATGCTAAAATGCATTCAAAACCGTAAAGTCCATAGAGAATGTCCAGAAAACACAAACACACACAGAGGCTGTAGCAAGATCTGGGATTGAGATAGCTACAAATCACCAGATAGTTTTGTTTTAATCATAAGTATCTGGACAAATTGTTGTGGATTTCGGGTGAAATTTAACCAAAAATCACCGTGAATGTGGTTTTGGAGAAGATCACAATCTTCCTGTTTGGCAAATGCATCCAATGTCATGTTTACAGAAAGAAATATCATGTTTTCTCAGGTTTCTGAAGCTTTCTTCCTAGAAAACTCGAATGTGTGGAGTATTTGACTCAAGGTGGAATCAATTAGCTTTTGGCAGCTAAAAACAAAAACTTACATGCTAAAATGCATTCAAAACCGTAAAGTCCATAGAGAATGTCCAGAAAACACAAACAAAAACAGAAGTTGTAGCAAGATCTGGGATTGAGATAGCCACAACACACCAGATAGTTTTGTTTTCATCCAGGAGTATCTGGACAAATTGTTGTGGATTTCGGATGAAATTTAACCAAAAATCTCCGTGAAAGTGGTTTTGGAGAAAAGCACAATCATCCGGTTCAGGAAATGTATCCAATGTCATGTTTACAAATAAAAATATCATGTTTTCTCAGGTTTCTGAAGCTTTCTTCCTAGAAAACTCGAATGTGTGGAGGATTTGACTCCAGGTGGAACCAATTAGCGTTCGCCAGCAGAAAACAAAATGGGTCCTGCTAAAATGCATTCAAAACCTTAAAGTCCATAGAGAATATCCAGAAAACACAAACACACACAGAGGCTGTAGCAAGATCTGGGATTGAGATAGCTACAAATCACCAGATAGTTTTGTTTTAATCATAAGTATCTGGACAAATTGTTGTGGATTTCGGGTGAAATTTAACCAAAAATCACCGTGAATGTGGTTTTGGAGAAGATCACAATCTTCCAGTTCGGCAAATGCATCCAATGTCATGTTTCCAGAAAGAAATATCATGTTTTCTCAGGTTTCTGGAGCTTTCTTCCTAGAAAACTCAAATGTGAGGAGTATTTGACTCCAGGTGGAACCAATTAGCTTTTGGCAGCTAAAAACAAAAACTTACATGCTAAAATGCCATCAAAACCTTAAAGTCCATAGAGAATGTCCAGAAAACACAAACACACACAGAGGCTGTAGCAAGATCTGGGATTGAGATAGCCACAACACACCAGATAGTTTTCTTTTCATCCAGGAGTATCTGGACAAATTGTTGTGTACTTTGGGTGAAATTTAACGAAAAATCACCGTGAAAGTGGTTTTGGAGAAATCACAATCTTCCTGTTCGGCAAATGCATCCAATGTCATGTTTACAAATACAAATATCATGTTTTCTCAGGTTTCTGAAGGTTTCTTCCTAGAAAACTCGAATGTGTGGAGTATTTGACTCCAGGTAACCAATCAGCGTTTGCCAGCAGAAAACAAAAAGGGACCTGCTAAAATGCATTCAAAACCTTAAAGTCCATAGAGAATATACAGAAAACACAAACACACACAGAGGCTGTAGCAAGATCTGGGATTGAGATAGCTACAAATCACCAGATAGTTTTGTTTTAATCATAAGTATCTGGACAAATTGTTGTGGATTTCGGGTGAAATTTAACCAAAAATCACGGTGAATGTGGTTTTGGAGAAGATCACAATCTTCCTGTTTGGCAAATGCATCCAATGTCATGTTTACAGAAAGAAATATCATGTTTTCTCAGGTTTCTGAAGCTTTCTTCCTAGAAAACTCGAATGTGTGGAGTATTTGACTCAAGGTGGAATCAATTAGCTTTTGGCAGCTAAAAACAAAAACTTACATGCTAAAATGCATTCAAAACCGTAAAGTCCATAGAGAATGTCCAGAAAACACAAACAAAAACAGAAGTTGTAGCAAGATCTGGGATTGAGATAGCCACAACACACCAGATAGTTTTGTTTTCATCCAGGAGTATCTGGACAAATTGTGGATTTCGGATGAAATTTAACCAAAAATCTCCGTGAAAGTGGTTTTGGAGAAAAGCACAATCATCCGGTTCGGGAAATGTATCCAATGTCATGTTTACAAATAAAAATATCATGTTTTGTCAGGTTTCTGAAGCTTTCTTCCTAGAAAACTCCAATGTGTGGAGGATTTGACTCCAGGTGGAACCAATTAGCGTTCGCCAGCAGAAAACAAAATGGGTCCTGCTAAAATGCATTCATAACCTTAAAGTCCATAGAGAATATACAGAAAACACAAACACACACAGAGGCTGTAGCAAGATCTGTGATTGACATAGCTACAAATCACCAGATAGTTTTGTTTTCATCCAGGAGTATCTGGACAAATTGTTGTGGATTTCTGGTGAAATTTAACCAAAAATCACCGTGAAAGTGGTTTTGGAGAAAAGCACAATCTTCCTGTTCGGCAAATGCATCCAATGTCATGTTTACAGAAAGAAATATCATGTTTACTCAGGTTTCTGAAGCTTTCTTCCTAGAAAACTCGAATGTGTGGAGGATTTGACTCCAGGTGGAACCAATTAGCGTTTGGCAGCTAAAAACAAAAACTTACATGCTAAAATGCATTCAAAACCGTAAAGTCCATAGAGAATGTCCAGAAAACACAAACAAACAAAGAGGCTGTAGCAAGATCTGGGATTGAGATAGCTACAAATCACCAGATAGTTTTGTTTTCATCCAGGAGTATCTGGACAAATTGTTGTGTATTTTGGGTGAAATTTAACCAAAAATCACCATGAAAGTGGTTTTTGAGAAAAGCACAATCTTCCTGTTCAGCAAATGCATCCGATGTCATGTTTACAGAAAGAAATATCATGTTTACTCAGGTTTCTGAAGCTTTCTTCCTAGAAAACTCGAATGTGTGGAGTATTTGACTCCAGGTGGAATCAATTAGCTTAAAAAAGCTAAAAACAAAAACTTACATGCTGAAATGCATTCAAAACCTTAAAGTCCATAGAGAATGTCCAGAAAACTCAAACAAACCAAGAGGCTGTAGCAAGATCTGGGATTGAGATAGCCACAACACACCAGATAGTTTTGTTTGCATCCAGGAGTATCCAGACTAATTGTTGTGGATTTCCGGTGAAATTTAACCAAAAATCACCGTGAAAGTGGTTTTGGAGAAAATCACAATCTTCCTGTTCGGAAAATGCATCCAATGTCATGTTTACAAATACAAATATCATGTTTTCTCAGATTTCTGAAGCTTTCTTCCTAGAAAACTCGAATGTGTGGAGTATTTGACTCCAGGTGGAACCAATTAGCTTTTGGCAGCTAAAAACAAAAACTTACATGCTAAAATGCCATCAAAACCTTAAAGTCCATAGAGAATGTCCAGAAAACACAAACACACACAGAGGCTGTAGCAAGATCTGGGATTGAGATAGCCACAACACACCAGATAGTTTTCTTTTCATCCAGGAGTATCTGGACAAATTGTTGTGTACTTTGGGTGAAATTTAACGAAAAATCACCGTGAAAGTGGTTTTGGAGAAATCACAATCTTCCTGTTCGGCAAATGCATCCAATGTCATGTTTACAAATACAAATATCATGTTTTCTCAGGTTTCTGAAGGTTTCTTCCTAGAAAACTCGAATGTGTGGAGTATTTGACTCCAGGTAACCAATCAGCGTTTGCCAGCAGAAAACAAAAAGGGACCTGCTAAAATGCATTCAAAACCTTAAAGTCCATAGAGAATATCCAGAAAACACAAACACACACAGAGGCTGTAGCAAGATCTGGGATTGAGATAGCTACAAATCACCAGATAGTTTCGTTTTAATCATAAGTATCTGGACAAATTGTTGTGGATTTCGGGTGAAATTTAACCAAAAATCACCGTGAATGTGGTTTTGGAGAAGATCACAATCTTCCAGTTCGGCAAATGCATCCAATGTCATGTTTCCAGAAAGAAATATCATGCTTTCTCAGGTTTCTGGAGCTTTCTTCCTAGAAAACTCAAATGTGTGGAGTATTTGACTCCAGGTGGAACCAATTAGCTTTTGGCAGCTAAAAACAAAAACTTACATGCTAAAATGCATTCAAAACCGTAAAGTCCATAGAGAATGTCCAGAAAACACAAACAAAAACAGAAGTTGTAGCAAGATCTGGGATTGAGATAGCCACAACACACCAGATAGTTTTGTTTTCATCCAGGAGTATCTGGACAAATTGTTGTGGATTTCGGATGAAATTTAACCAAAAATCTCCGTGAAAGTGGTTTTGGAGAAAAGCACAATCATCCGGTTCGGGAAATGTATCCAATGTCATGTTTACAAATAAAAATATCATGTTTTGTCAGGTTTCTGAAGCTTTCTTCCTAGAAAACTCGAATGTGTGGAGTATTTGACTCCAGGTGGAACCAATTAGCGTTTGGCAGCTAAAAACAAAAACTTACATGCTAAAATGCATTCAAAACCGTAAAGTCCATAGAGAATGTCCAGAAAACACAAACAAACAAAGAGGCTGTAGCAAGATCTGGGATTGAGATAGCTACAAATCACCAGATAGTTTTGTTTTAATCATAAGTATCTGGACAAATTGTTGTGGATTTCGGGTGAAATTTAACCAAAAATCACCGTGAATGTGGTTTTGGAGAAGATCACAATCTTCCTGTTTGGCAAATGCATCCAATGTCATGTTTACAGAAAGAAATATCATGTTTTCTCAGGTTTCTGAAGCTTTCTTCCTAGAAAACTCGAATGTGTGGAGTATTTGACTCAAGGTGGAATCAATTAGCTTTTGGCAGCTAAAAACAAAAACTTACATGCTAAAATGCATTCAAAACCGTAAAGTCCATAGAGAATGTCCAGAAAACACAAACAAAAACAGAAGTTGTAGCAAGATCTGGGATTGAGATAGCCACAACACACCAGATAGTTTTGTTTTCATCCAGGAGTATCTGGACAAATTGTTGTGGATTTCGGATGAAATTTAACCAAAAATCTCCGTGAAAGTGGTTTTGGAGAAAAGCACAATCATCCGGTTCAGGAAATGTATCCAATGTCATGTTTACAAATAAAAATATCATGTTTTCTCAGGTTTCTGAAGCTTTCTTCCTAGAAAACTCGAATGTGTGGAGGATTTGACTCCAGGTGGAACCAATTAGCGTTCGCCAGCAGAAAACAAAATGGGTCCTGCTAAAATGCATTCAAAACCTTAAAGTCCATAGAGAATATCCAGAAAACACAAACACACACAGAGGCTGTAGCAAGATCTGGGATTGAGATAGCTACAAATCACCAGATAGTTTTGTTTTAATCATAAGTATCTGGACAAATTGTTGTGGATTTCGGGTGAAATTTAACCAAAAATCACCGTGAATGTGGTTTGGGAGAAGATCACAATCTTCCAGTTCGGCAAATGCATCCAATGTCATGTTTCCAGAAAGAAATATCATGTTTTCTCAGGTTTCTGGAGCTTTCTTCCTAGAAAACTCAAATGTGAGGAGTATTTGACTCCAGGTGGAACCAATTAGCTTTTGGCAGCTAAAAACAAAAACTTACATGCTAAAATGCCATCAAAACCTTAAAGTCCATAGAGAATGTCCAGAAAACACAAACACACACAGAGGCTGTAGCAAGATCTGGGATTGAGATAGCCACAACACACCAGATAGTTTTCTTTTCATCCAGGAGTATCTGGACAAATTGTTGTGTATTTTGTGTGAAATTTAACGAAAAATCACCGTGAAAGTGGTTTTGGAGAAATCACAATCTTCCTGTTCGGCAAATGCATCCAATGTCATGTTTACAAATACAAATATCATGTTTTATCAGGTTTCTGAAGCTTTCTTCCTAGAAAACTCGAATGTGTGGAGTATTTGACTCCAGGTAACCAATCAGCGTTTGCCAGCAGAAAACAAAAAGGGACCTGCTAAAATGCATTCAAAACCTTAAAGTCCATAGAGAATATACAGAAAACACAAACACACACAGAGGCTGTAGCAAGATCTGGGATTGAGATAGCTACAAATCACCAGATAGTTTTGTTTTAATCATAAGTATCTGGACAAATTGTTGTGGATTTTGGGTGAAATTTAACCAAAAATCACCGTGAATGTGGTTTTGGAGAAGATCACAATCTTCCTGTTTGGCAAATGCATCCAATGTCATGTTTACAGAAAGAAATATCATGTTTTCTCAGGTTTCTGAAGCTTTCTTCCTAGAAAACTCGAATGTGTGGAGTATTTGACTCAAGGTGGAATCAATTAGCTTTTGGCAGCTAAAAACAAAAACTTACATGCTAAAATGCATTCAAAACCGTAAAGTCCATAGAGAATGTCCAGAAAACACAAACAAAAACAGAAGTTGTAGCAAGATCTGGGATTGAGATAGCCACAACACACCAGATAGTTTTGTTTTCATCCAGGAGTATCTGGACAAATTGTTGTGGATTTCGGATGAAATTTAACCAAAAATCTCCGTGAAAGTGGTTTTGGAGAAAAGCACAATCATCCGGTTCGGGAAATGTATCCAATGTCATGTTTACAAATAAAAATATCATGTTTTGTCAGGTTTCTGAAGCTTTCTTCCTAGAAAACTCGAATGTGTGGAGGATTTGACTCCAGGTGGAACCAATTAGCGTTCGCCAGCAGAAAACAAAATGGGTCCTGCTAAAATGCATTCATAACCTTAAAGTCCATAGAGAATATCCAGAAAACACAAACACACACAGAGGCTGTAGCAAGATCTGTGATTGACATAGCTACAAATCACCAGATAGTTTTGTTGTCATCCAGGAGTATCTGGACAAATTGTTGTGGATTTCCGGTGAAATTTAACCAAAAATCACCGTGAAAGTGGTTTTGGAGAAAAGCACAATCTTCCTGTTCGGCAAATGCATCCAATGTCATGTTTACGAATACAAATATCATGTTTTCTCAGGTTTCTGAAGCTTTCTTCCTAAAAAACTCGAATGTGTGGAGTATTTGACTCCAGGTGGAACCAATTAGCGTTTGGCAGCTAAAAACAAAAACTTACATGCTAAAATGCATTCAAAACCGTAAAGTCCATAGAGAATGTCCAGAAAACACAAACAAACAAAGAGGCTGTAGCAAGATCTGGGATTGAGATAGCTACAAATCACCAGATAGTTTTGTTTTCATCCAGGAGTATCTGGACAAATTGTTGTGTATTTTGGGTGAAATTTAACCAAAAATCACCATGAAAGTGGTTTTTGAGAAAAGCACAATCTTCCTGTTCAGCAAATGCATCCGATGTCATGTTTACAGAAAGAAATATCATGTTTACTCAGGTTTCTGAAGCTTTCTTCCTAGAAAACTCGAATGTGTGGAGTATTTGACTCAAGGTGGAATCAATTAGCTTAAAAAAGCTAAAAACAAAAACTTACATGCTGAAATGCATTCAAAACCTTAAAGTCCATAGAGAATGTCCAGAAAACTCAAACAAACCAAGAGGCTGTAGCAAGATCTGGGATTGAGATAGCCACAACACACCAGATAGTTTTGTTTGCATCCAGGAGTATCCAGACTAATTGTTGTGGATTTCCGGTGAAATTTAACCAAAAATCACCGTGAAAGTGGTTTTGGAGAAAATCACAATCTTCCTGTTCGGAAAATGCATCCAATGTCATGTTTACAAATACAAATATCATGTTTTCTCAGATTTCTGAAGCTTTCTTCCTAGAAAACTCGAATGTGTGGAGTATTTGACTCCAGGTGGAACCAATTAGCTTTTGGCAGCTAAAAACAAAAACTTACATGCTAAAATGCCATCAAAACCTTAAAGTCCATAGAGAATGTCCAGAAAACACAAACACACACAGAGGCTGTAGCAAGATCTGGGATTGAGATAGCCACAACACACCAGATAGTTTTCTTTTCATCCAGGAGTATCTGGACAAATTGTTGTGGATTTCGGGTGAAATTTAACCAAAAATCACCGTCAATGTGGTTTTGGAGGAGATCACAATCTTCCAGTTCGGGAAATGCATCGAATGTCATGTATACAAATACAAATATCATGTTTTCTCAGGTCTCTGGAGCTTTCTTCCTAGAAAACTCAAATGTGTGGAGTATTTGACTCCAGGTGGAACCAATTAGCTTTTGGCAGCTAAAAACAAAAACTTACATGCTAAAATGCATTCAAAACCTTAAAGTCCATGGAGAATGTCCAGAAAACTCAAACAAACCAAGAGGCTGTAGCAAGATCTGGGATTGAGATAGCCACAACACACCAGATAGTTTTGTTTGCATCCAGGAGTATCCAGACTAATTGTTGTGGATTTCCGGTGAAATTTAACCAAAAATCACCGTGAAAGTGGTTTTGGAGAAAATCACAATCTTCCTGTTCGGAAAATGCATCCAATGTCATGTTTACAAATACAAATATCATGTTTTCTCAGATTTCTGAAGCTTTCTTCCTAGAAAACTCGAATGTGTGGAGTATTTGACTCCAGGTGGAACCAATTAGCTTTTGGCAGCTAAAAACAAAAACTTACATGCTAAAATGCCATCAAAACCTTAAAGTCCATAGAGAATGTCCAGAAAACACAAACACACACAGAGGCTGTAGCAAGATCTGGGATTGAGATAGCCACAACACACCAGATAGTTTTCTTTTCATCCAGGAGTATCTGGACAAATTGTTGTGTACTTTGGGTGAAATTTAACGAAAAATCACCGTGAAAGTGGTTTTGGAGAAATCACAATCTTCCTGTTCGGCAAATGCATCCAATGTCATGTTTACAAATACAAATATCATGTTTTCTCAGGTTTCTGAAGGTTTCTTCCTAGAAAACTCGAATGTGTGGAGTATTTGACTCCAGGTAACCAATCAGCGTTTGCCAGCAGAAAACAAAAAGGGACCTGCTAAAATGCATTCAAAACCTTAAAGTCCATAGAGAATATACAGAAAACACAAACACACACAGAGGCTGTAGCAAGATCTGGGATTGAGATAGCTACAAATCACCAGATAGTTTTGTTTTCATCCAGGAGTATCTGGACAAATTGTTGTGGATTTTGGGTGAAATTTAACCAAAAATCACCGTGAATGTGGTTTTGGAGAAGATCACAATCTTCCTGTTTGGCAAATGCATCCAATGTAATGTTTACAAATACAAATATCATGTTTTCTCAGATTTCTGAAGCTTTCTTCCTAGAAAACTCGAATGTGTGGAGTATTTGACTCAAGGTGGAATCAATTAGCTTTTGGCAGCTATAAACAAAAACTTACATGCTAAAATGCATTCAAAACCGTAAAGTCCATAGAGAATGTCCAGAAAACACAAACAAAAACAGAAGTTGTAGCAAGATCTGGGATTGAGATAGCCACAACACACCAGATAGTTTTGTTTTCATCCAGGAGTATCTGGACAAATTGTTGTGGATTTTGGATGAAATTTAACCAAAAATCTCAGTGAAAGTGGTTTTGGAGAAAAGCACAATCATCCCGTTCGGGAAATGCATCCAATGTCATGTTTACAAATACAAATATCATGTTTTGTCAGGTTTCTGAAGCTTTCTTCCTAGAAAACTCGAATGTGTGGAGGATTTGACTCCAGGTGGAACCAATTAGCGTTCGCCAGCAGAAAACAAAATGGGTCCTGCTAAAATGCATTCATAACCTTAAAGTCCATAGAGAATATCCAGAAAACACAAACACACACAGAGGCTGTAGCAAGATCTGTGATTGACATAGCTACAAATCACCAGATAGTTTTGTTTTCATCCAGGAGTATCTGGACAAATTGTTGTGGATTTCCGGTGAAATTTAACCAAAAATCTCCGTGAAAGTGGTTTTGGAGAAAAGCACAATCTTCCTGTTCGGCAAATGCATCCAATGTCATGTTTACAGAAAGAAATATCATGTTTACTCAGGTTTCTGAAGCTTTCTTCCTAGAAAACTCGAATGTGTGGAGTATTTGACTCCAGGTGGAACCAATTAGCTTTTTTCAGCTAAAAACAAAAACTTACATGCTAAAATGCCATCAAAACCTTAAAGTCCATAGAGAATGGCCAGAAAACTCAAACAAACCAAGAGGCTGTAGCAAGATCTGGGATTGAGATAGCCACAACACACCAGATAGTTTTGTTTGCATCCAGGAGTATCCAGACTAATTGTTGTGGATTTCCGGTGAAATTTAACCAAAAATCACCGTGAAAGTGGTTTTGGAGAAAATCACAATCTTCCTGTTCGGAAAATGCATCCAATGTCATGTTTACAAATACAAATATCATGTTTTCTCAGGTTTCTGAAGCTTTCTTCCTAGAAAACTCGAATGTGTGGAGGATTTGACTCCAGGTGGAACCAATTAGCGTTTGCCAGCAGAAAACAAACAGGGTCCTGCTAAAATGCAATCAAAACCTTAAAGTCCATAGAGAATATCCAGAAAACACAAACACACACAGAGGCTGTAGCAAGATCTGTGATTGACATAGCGACAAATCACCAGATAGTTTTTGGTTTTCATCCAGGAGTATCTGGACAAATTGTTGTGGATTTCAGGTGAAATTTAACCAAAAATCACCGTGAAAGCAGTTTTGGAGAAAAGCACAATCTTCCTGTTCGGCAAATGCATCCAATGTCATGTTTACAGAAAGAAATATCATGTTTTCTCAGGTTTCTGAAGCTTTCTTCCTAGAAAACTCGAATGTGTGGAGTATTTGACTCCAGGTGGAACCAATTAGCTTTTGGCAGCTAAAAACAAAAACTTACATGCTAAAATGCATTCAAAACCGTAAAGTCCATAGAGAATGTCCAGAAAACACAAACAAAAACAGAAGTTGTAGCAAGATCTGGGATTGAGATAGCCACAACACACCAGATAGTTTTGTTTTCATCCAGGAGTATCTGGACAAATTGTTGTGTACTTTGGGTGAAATTTAACCAAAAATCTCCGTGAAAGTGGTTTTGGAGAAAAGCACAATCATCCGGTTCGGGAAATGTATCCAATGTCATGTTTACAAATAAAAATATCATGTTTTGTCAGGTTTCTGAAGCTTTCTTCCTAGAAAACTCGAATGTGTGGAGTATTTGACTCAAGGTGGAATCAATTAGCTTTTGGCAGCTATAAACAAAAACTTACATGCTAAAATGCATTCAAAACCGTAAAGTCCATAGAGAATGTCCAGAAAACACAAACAAAAACAGAAGTTGTAGCAAGATCTGGGATTGAGATAGCCACAACACACCAGATAGTTTTGTTTTCATCCAGGAGTATCTGGACAAATTGTTGTGGATTTTGGATGAAATTTAACCAAAAATCTCAGTGAAAGTGGTTTTGGAGAAAAGCACAATCATCCCGTTCGGGAAATGCATCCAATGTCATGTTTACAAATACAAATATCATGTTTTGTCAGGTTTCTGAAGCTTTCTTCCTAGAAAACTCGAATGTGTGGAGGATTTGACTCCAGGTGGAACCAATTAGCGTTCGCCAGCAGAAAACAAAATGGGTCCTGCTAAAATGCATTCATAACCTTAAAGTCCATAGAGAATATCCAGAAAACACAAACACACACAGAGGCTGTAGCAAGATCTGTGATTGACATAGCTACAAATCACCAGATAGTTTTGTTTTCATCCAGGAGTATCTGGACAAATTGTTGTGGATTTCCGGTGAAATTTAACCAAAAATCTCCGTGAAAGTGGTTTTGGAGAAAAGCACAATCTTCCTGTTCGGCAAATGCATCCAATGTCATGTTTACAGAAAGAAATATCATGTTTACTCAGGTTTCTGAAGCTTTCTTCCTAGAAAACTCGAATGTGTGGAGTATTTGACTCCAGGTGGAACCAATTAGCTTTTTTCAGCTAAAAACAAAAACTTACATGCTAAAATGCCATCAAAACCTTAAAGTCCATAGAGAATGGCCAGAAAACTCAAACAAACCAAGAGGCTGTAGCAAGATCTGGGATTGAGATAGCCACAACACACCAGATAGTTTTGTTTGCATCCAGGAGTATCCAGACTAATTGTTGTGGATTTCCGGTGAAATTTAACCAAAAATCACCGTGAAAGTGGTTTTGGAGAAAATCACAATCTTCCTGTTCGGAAAATGCATCCAATGTCATGTTTACAAATACAAATATCATGTTTTCTCAGGTTTCTGAAGCTTTCTTCCTAGAAAACTCGAATGTGTGGAGGATTTGACTCCAGGTGGAACCAATTAGCGTTTGCCAGCAGAAAACAAACAGGGTCCTGCTAAAATGCAATCAAAACCTTAAAGTCCATAGAGAATATCCAGAAAACACAAACACACACAGAGGCTGTAGCAAGATCTGTGATTGACATAGCGACAAATCACCAGATAGTTTTTGGTTTTCATCCAGGAGTATCTGGACAAATTGTTGTGGATTTCAGGTGAAATTTAACCAAAAATCACCGTGAAAGCAGTTTTGGAGAAAAGCACAATCTTCCTGTTCGGCAAATGCATCCAATGTCATGTTTACAGAAAGAAATATCATGTTTTCTCAGGTTTCTGAAGCTTTCTTCCTAGAAAACTCGAATGTGTGGAGTATTTGACTCCAGGTGGAACCAATTAGCTTTTGGCAGCTAAAAACAAAAACTTACATGCTAAAATGCATTCAAAACCGTAAAGTCCATAGAGAATGTCCAGAAAACACAAACAAAAACAGAAGTTGTAGCAAGATCTGGGATTGAGATAGCCACAACACACCAGATAGTTTTGTTTTCATCCAGGAGTATCTGGACAAATTGTTGTGTACTTTGGGTGAAATTTAACCAAAAATCTCCGTGAAAGTGGTTTTGGAGAAAAGCACAATCATCCGGTTCGGGAAATGTATCCAATGTCATGTTTACAAATAAAAATATCATGTTTTGTCAGGTTTCTGAAGCTTTCTTCCTAGAAAACTCGAATGTGTGGCGGATTTGACTCCAGGTGGAACCAATTAGCGTTCGCCAGCAGAAAACAAAATGGGTCCTGCTAAAATGCATTCATAACCTTAAAGTCCATAGAGAATATCCAGAAAACACAAACACACACAGAGGCTGTAGCAAGATCTGTGATTGACATAGCTACAAATCACCAGATAGATTTGTTTTCATCCAGGAGTATCTGGACAAATTGTTGTGGATTTCTGGTGAAATTTAACCAAAAATCACCGTGAAAGTGGTTTTGGAGAAAAGCACAATCTTCCTGTTCGGCAAATGCATCCAATGTCATGTTTACGAATACAAATATCATGTTTTCTCAGGTTTCTGAAGCTTTCTTCCTAAAAAACTCGAATGTGTGGAGTATTTGACTCCAGGTGGAACCAATTAGCGTTTGGCAGCTAAAAACAAAAACTTACATGCTAAAATGCATTCAAAACCGTAAAGTCCATAGAGAATGTCCAGAAAACACAAACAAACAAAGAGGCTGTAGCAAGATCTGGGATTGAGATAGCTACAAATCACCAGATAGTTTTGTTTTCATCCAGGAGTATCTGGACAAATTGTTGTGGATTTCGGGTGAAATTTAACCAAAAATCACCGTGAATGTGGTTTTGGAGAAGATCACAATCTTCCAGTTCGGCAAATGCATCCAATGTCATGTTTCCAGAAAGAAATATCATGTTTTCTCAGGTTTCTGGAGCTTTCTTCCTAGAAAACTCAAATGTGTGGAGTATTTGACTCCAGGTGGAACCAATTAGCTTTTGGCAGCTAAAAACAAAAACTTACATGCTAAAATGCATTCAAAACCTTAAAGTCCATGGAGAATGTCCAGAAAACTCAAACAAACCAAGAGGCTGTAGCAAGATCTGGGATTGAGATAGCCACAACACACCAGATAGTTTTGTTTGCATCCAGGAGTATCCAGACTAATTGTTGTGGATTTCCGGTGAAATTTAACCAAAAATCACCGTGAAAGTGGTTTTGGAGAAAATCACAATCTTCCTGTTCGGAAAATGCATCCAATGTCATGTTTACAAATACAAATATCATGTTTTCTCAGATTTCTGAAGCTTTCTTCCTAGAAAACTCGAATGTGTGGAGTATTTGACTCCAGGTGGAACCAATTAGCTTTTGGCAGCTAAAAACAAAAACTTACATGCTAAAATGCCATCAAAACCTTAAAGTCCATAGAGAATGTCCAGAAAACACAAACACACACAGAGGCTGTAGCAAGATCTGGGATTGAGATAGCCACAACACACCAGATAGTTTTCTTTTCATCCAGGAGTATCTGGACAAATTGTTGTGTACTTTGGGTGAAATTTAACGAAAAATCACCGTGAAAGTGGTTTTGGAGAAATCACAATCTTCCTGTTCGGCAAATGCATCCAATGTCATGTTTACAAATACAAATATCATGTTTTCTCAGGTTTCTGAAGGTTTCTTCCTAGAAAACTCGAATGTGTGGAGGATTTGAATCCAGGTAACCAATCAGCGTTTGCCAGCAGAAAACAAAAAGGGACCTGCTAAAATGCATTCAAAACCTTAAAGTCCATAGAGAATATACAGAAAACACAAACACACACAGAGGCTGTAGCAAGATCTGGGATTGAGATAGCTACAAATCACCAGATAGTTTTGTTTTCATCCAGGAGTATCTGGACAAATTGTGGATTTCGGGTGAAATTTAACCAAAAATCACCGTGAATGTGGTTTTGGAGAAGATCACAATCTTCCTGTTTGGCAAATGCATCCAATGTCATGTTTACAGAAAGAAATATCATGTTTTCTCAGGTTTCTGAAGCTTTCTTCCTAGAAAACTCGAATGTGTGGAGTATTTGACTCCAGGTGGAACCAATTAGCTTTTGGCAGCTAAAAACAAAAACTTACATGCTAAAATGCATTCAAAACCGTAAAGTCCATAGAGAATGTCCAGAAAACACAAACAAAAACAGAAGTTGTAGCAAGATCTGGGATTGAGATAGCCACAACACACCAGATAGTTTTGTTTTCATCCAGGAGTATCTGGACAAATTGTTGTGGATTTCGGATGAAATTTAACCAAAAATCTCCGTGAAAGTGGTTTTGGAGAAAAGCACAATCATCCGGTTCGGGAAATGTATCCAATGTCATGTTTACAAATAAAAATATCATGTTTTGTCAGGTTTCTGAAGCTTTCTTCCTAGAAAACTCGAATGTGTGGCGGATTTGACTCCAGGTGGAACCAATTAGCGTTCGCCAGCAGAAAACAAAATGGGTCCTGCTAAAATGCATTCATAACCTTAAAGTCCATAGAGAATATCCAGAAAACACAAACACACACAGAGGCTGTAGCAAGATCTGTGATTGACATAGCTACAAATCACCAGATAGTTTTGTTTTCATCCAGGAGTATCTGGACAAATTGTTGTGGATTTCTGGTGAAATTTAACCAAAAATCACCGTGAAAGTGGTTTTGGAGAAAAGCACAATCTTCCTGTTCGGCAAATGCATCCAATGTCATGTTTACGAATACAAATATCATGTTTTCTCAGGTTTCTGAAGCTTTCTTCCTAAAAAACTCGAATGTGTGGAGTATTTGACTCCAGGTGGAACCAATTAGCGTTTGGCAGCTAAAAACAAAAACTTACATGCTAAAATGCATTCAAAACCGTAAAGTCCATAGAGAATGTCCAGAAAACACAAACAAACAAAGAGGCTGTAGCAAGATCTGGGATTGAGATAGCTACAAATCACCAGATAGTTTTGTTTTCATCCAGGAGTATCTGGACAAATTGTTGTGGATTTCGGGTGAAATTTAACCAAAAATCACCATGAAAGTGGTTTTTGAGAAAAGCACAATCTTCCTGTTCAGCAAATGCATCCGATGTCATGTTTACAGAAAGAAATATCATGTTTACTCAGGTTTCTGAAGCTTTCTTCCTAGAAAACTCGAATGTGTGGAGTATTTGACTCCAGGTGGAATCAATTAGCTTTTTTCAGCTAAAAACAAAAACTTACATGCTGAAATGCATTCAAAACCTTAAAGTCCATAGAGAATGTCCAGAAAACTCAAACAAACCAAGAGGCTGTAGCAAGATCTGGGATTGAGATAGCCACAACACACCAGATAGTTTTGTTTGCATCCAGGAGTATCCAGACTAATTGTTGTGGATTTCCGGTGAAATTTAACCAAAAATCACCGTGAAAGTGGTTTTGGAGAAAATCACAATCTTCCTGTTCGGAAAATGCATCCAATGTCATGTTTACAAATACAAATATCATGTTTTCTCAGATTTCTGAAGCTTTCTTCCTAGAAAACTCGAATGTGTGGAGTATTTGACTCCAGGTGGAACCAATTAGCTTTTGGCAGCTAAAAACAAAAACTTACATGCTAAAATGCCATCAAAACCTTAAAGTCCATAGAGAATGTCCAGAAAACACAAACACACACAGAGGCTGTAGCAAGATCTGGGATTGAGATAGCCACAACACACCAGATAGTTTTCTTTTCATCCAGGAGTATCTGGACAAATTGTTGTGTACTTTGGGTGAAATTTAACGAAAAATCACCATGAAAGTGGTTTTGGAGAAATCACAATCTTCCTGTTCGGCAAATGCATCCAATGTCATGTTTACAAATACAAATATCATGTTTTATCAGGTTTCTGAAGCTTTCTTCCTAGAAAACTCGAATGTGTGGAGTATTTGACTCCAGGTAACCAATCAGCGTTTGCCAGCAGAAAACAAAAAGGGACCTGCTAAAATGCATTCAAAACCTTAAAGTCCATAGAGAATATACAGAAAACACAAACACACACAGAGGCTGTAGCAAGATCTGGGATTGAGATAGCTACAAATCACCAGATAGTTTTGTTTTCATCCAGGAGTATCTGGACAAATTGTTGTGGATTTCGGGTGAAATTTAACCAAAAATCACCGTGAATGTGGTTTTGGAGAAGATCACAATCTTCCAGTTCGGCAAATGCATCCAATGTCATGTTTCCAGAAAGAAATATCATGTTTTCTCAGGTTTCTGGAGCTTTCTTCCTAGAAAACTCAAATGTGTGGAGTATTTGACTCCAGGTGGAACCAATTAGCTTTTGGCAGCTAAAAACAAAAACTTACATGCTAAAATGCATTCAAAACCTTAAAGTCCATGGAGAATGTCCAGAAAACTCAAACAAACCAAGAGGCTGTAGCAAGATCTGGGATTGAGATAGCCACAACACACCAGATAGTTTTGTTTGCATCCAGGAGTATCCAGACTAATTGTTGTGGATTTCCGGTGAAATTTAACCAAAAATCACCGTGAAAGTGGTTTTGGAGAAAATCACAATCTTCCTGTTCGGAAAATGCATCCAATGTCATGTTTACAAATACAAATATCATGTTTTCTCAGGTTTCTGAAGCTTTCTTCCTAGAAAACTCGAATGTGTGGAGTATTTGACTCCAGGTGGAACCAATTAGCTTTTGGCAGCTAAAAACAAAAACTTACATGCTAAAATGCCATCAAAACCTTAAAGTCCATAGAGAATGTCCAGAAAACACAAACACACACAGAGGCTGTAGCAAGATCTGGGATTGAGATAGCCACAACACACCAGATAGTTTTCTTTTCATCCAGGAGTATCTGGACAAATTGTTGTGTACTTTGGGTGAAATTTAACGAAAAATCACCGTGAAAGTGGTTTTGGAGAAATCACAATCTTCCTGTTCGGCAAATGCATCCAATGTCATGTTTACAAATACAAATATCATGTTTTCTCAGGTTTCTGAAGGTTTCTTCCTAGAAAACTCGAATGTGTGGAGGATTTGACTCCAGGTAACCAATCAGCGTTTGCCAGCAGAAAACAAAAAGGGACCTGCTAAAATGCATTCAAAACCTTAAAGTCCATAGAGAATATACAGAAAACACAAACACACACAGAGGCTGTAGCAAGATCTGGGATTGAGATAGCTACAAATCACCAGATAGTTTTGTTTTCATCCAGGAGTATCTGGACAAATTGTTGTGGATTTCGGGTGAAATTTAACCAAAAATCACCGTGAATGTGGTTTTGGAGAAGATCACAATCTTCCTGTTTGGCAAATGCATCCAATGTCATGTTTACAGAAAGAAATATCATGTTTTCTCAGGTTTCTGAAGCTTTCTTCCTAGAAAACTCGAATGTGTGGAGTATTTGACTCAAGGTGGAATCAATTAGCTTTTGGCAGCTATAAACAAAAACTTACATGCTAAAATGCATTCAAAACCGTAAAGTCCATAGAGAATGTCCAGAAAACACAAACAAAAACAGAAGTTGTAGCAAGATCTGGGATTGAGATAGCCACAACACACCAGATAGTTTTGTTTTCATCCAGGAGTATCTGGACAAATTGTTGTGGATTTTGGATGAAATTTAACCAAAAATCTCAGTGAAAGTGGTTTTGGAGAAAAGCACAATCATCCCGTTCGGGAAATGCATCCAATGTCATGTTTACAAATACAAATATCATGTTTTGACAGGTTTCTGAAGCTTTCTTCCTAGAAAACTCGAATGTGTGGAGGATTTGACTCCAGGTGGAACCAATTAGCGTTCGACAGCAGAAAACAAAATGGGTCCTGCTAAAATGCATTCATAACCTTAAAGTCCATAGAGAATATCCAGAAAACACAAACACACACAGAGGCTGTAGCAAGATCTGTGATTGACATAGCTACAAATCACCAGATAGTTTTGTTTTCATCCAGGAGTATCTGGACAAATTGTTGTGGATTTCCGGTGAAATTTAACCAAAAATCTCCGTGAAAGTGGTTTTGGAGATAAGCACAATCTTCCTGTTCGGCAAATGCATCCAATGTCATGTTTACAAATACAAATATCATGTATTCTCAGGTTTCTGAAGCTTTCTTCCTAAAAAACTCGAATGTGTGGAGTATTTGACTCCAGGTGGAACCAATTAGCGTTTGGCAGCTAAAAACAAAAACTTACATGCTAAAATGCATTCAAAACCTTAAAGTCCATAGAGAATGTCCAGAAAACACAAACAAACAAAGAGGCTGTAGCAAGATCTGGGATTGAGATAGCTACAAATCACCAGATAGTTTTGTTTTCATCCAGGAGTATCTGGACAAATTGTTGTGGATTTTGGGTGAAATTTAACCAAAAATCACCATGAAAGTGGTTTTTGAGAAAAGCACAATCTTCCTGTTCAGCAAATGCATCCAATGTCATGTTTACAAATACAAATATCATGTTTTGACAGGTTTCTGAAGCTTTCTTCCTAGAAAACTCGAATGTGTGGAGTATTTGACTCCAGGTAACCAATCAGCGTTTGCCAGCAGAAAACAAAAAGGGACCTGCTAAAATGCATTCAAAACCTTAAAGTCCATAGAGAATATACAGAAAACACAAACACACACAGAGGCTGTAGCAAGATCTGGGATTGAGATAGCTACAAATCACCAGATAGTTTTGTTTTCATCCAGGAGTATCTGGACAAATTGTTGTGGATTTCGGGTGAAATTTAACCAAAAATCACCGTGAATGTGGTTTTGGAGAAGATCACAATCTTCCTGTTTGGCAAATGCATCCAATGTCATGTTTACAGAAAGAAATATCATGTTTTCTCAGGTTTCTGAATCTTTCTTCCTAGAAAACTCGAATGTGTGGAGTATTTGACTCAAGGTGGAATCAATTAGCTTTTGGCAGCTAAAAACAGAAACTACATGCTAAAATGCATTCAAAACCGTAAAGTCCATAGAGAATGTCCAGAAAACACAAACAAAAACAGAAGTTGTAGCAAGATCTGGGATTGAGATAGCCACAACACACCAGATAGCTTTTGGTTTTCATCCAGGAGTATTTGGACAAATTGTTGTGGATTTCCGGTGAAATTTAACCAAAAATCTCCGTGAAAGTGGTTTTGGAGAATACCACAATCATCGTGTTCGGCAAATGCATCCAATGTCATGTTTACAAAGAAAAATATCATATTTTCTCAGGTTTCTGAAGCTTTCTTCCTAAAAAACTCGAATGTGTGGAGTATTTGACTCCAGGTGGAACCAATTAGCGTTTGGCAGCTAAAAACAAAAACTTACATGCTAAAATGCATTCAAAACCGTAAAGTCCATAGAGAATGTCCAGAAAACACAAACAAACAAAGAGGCTGTAGCAAGATCTGGGATTGAGATAGCTACAAATCACCAGATAGTTTTGTTTTAATCATAAGTATCTGGACAAATTGTTGTGGATTTCGGGTGAAATTTAACCAAAAATCACCGTGAATGTGGTTTTGGAGAAGATCACAATCTTCCTGTTTGGCAAATGCATCCAATGTCATGTTTACAGAAAGAAATATCATGTTTTCTCAGGTTTCTGAAGCTTTCTTCCTAGAAAACTCGAATGTGTGGAGTATTTGACTCCAGGTGGAACCAATTAGCTTTTGGCAGCTAAAAACAAAAACTTACATGCTAAAATGCCATCAAAACCTTAAAGTCCATAGAGAATGTCCAGAAAACACAAACACACACAGAGGCTGTAGCAAGATCTGGGATTGAGATAGCCACAACACACCAGATAGTTTTCTTTTCATCCAGGAGTATCTGGACAAATTGTTGTGTACTTTGGGTGAAATTTAACGAAAAATCACCGTGAAAGTGGTTTTGGAGAAATCACAATCTTCCTGTTCGGCAAATGCATCGAATGTCATATATACAAATACAAATATCATGTTTTCTCAGGTTTCTGAAGCTTTCTTCCTAGAAAACTCGAATGTGTGGAGGATTTGACTCCAGGTAACCAATCAGCGTTTGCCAGCAGAAAACAAAAAGGGACCTGCTAAAATGCATTCAAAACCTTAAAGTCCATAGAGAATATCCAGAAAACACAAACACACACAGAGGCTGTAGCAAGATCTGGGATTGAGATAGCCACAACACACCAGATCGTTTTGTTTTCATCCAGGAGTATCTGGACAAATTGTTGTGGATTTCGGATGAAATTTAACCAAAAATCTCCGTGAAAGTGGTTTTGGAGAAAAGCACAATCACCCGGTTCAGGAAATGTATCCAATGTCATGTTTACAAATAAAAATATCATGTTTTCTCAGGTTTCTGAAGCTTTCTTCCTAGAAAACTCGAATGTGTGGAGGATTTGACTCCAGGTAACCAATCAGCGTTTGCCAGCAGAAAACAAAAAGGGACCTGCTAAAATGCATTCAAAACCTTAAAGTCCATAGAGAATATACAGAAAACACAAACACACACAGAGGCTGTAGCAAGATCTGGGATTGAGATAGCTACAAATCACCAGATAGTTTTGTTTTCATCCAGGAGTATCTGGACAAATTGTTGTGGATTTCGGGTGAAATTTAACCAAAAATCACCGTGAATGTGGTTTTGGAGAAGATCACAATCTTCCTGTTTGGCAAATGCATCCAATGTCATGTTTACAGAAAGAAATATCATGTTTTCTCAGGTTTCTGAAGCTTTCTTCCTAGAAAACTCGAATGTGTGGAGTATTTGACTCAAGGTGGAATCAATTAGCTTTTGGCAGCTATAAACAAAAACTTACATGCTAAAATGCATTCAAAACCGTAAAGTCCATAGAGAATGTCCAGAAAACACAAACAAAAACAGAAGTTGTAGCAAGATCTGGGATTGAGATAGCCACAACACACCAGATAGTTTTGTTTTCATCCAGGAGTATCTGGACAAATTGTTGTGGATTTTGGATGAAATTTAACCAAAAATCTCAGTGAAAGTGGTTTTGGAGAAAAGCACAATCTTCCTGTTTGGCAAATGCATCCAATGTCATGTTTACAGAAAGAAATATCATGTTTTCTCAGGTTTCTGAAGCTTTCTTCCTAGAAAACTCGAATGTGTGGAGTATTTGACTCCAGGTGGAACCAATTAGCTTTTGGCAGCTAAAAACAAAAACTTACATGCTAAAATGCATTCAAAACCGTAAAGTCCATAGAGAATGTCCAGAAAACACAAACAAAAACAGAAGTTGTAGCAAGATCTGGGATTGAGATAGCCACAACACACCAGATAGTTTTGTTTTCATCCAGGAGTATCTGGACAAATTGTTGTGGATTTCGGATGAAATTTAATCAAAAATCTCCGTGAAAGTGGTTTTGGAGAAAAGCACAATCATCCGGTTCGGGAAATGTATCCAATGTCATGTTTACAAATAAAAATATCATGTTTTGTCAGGTTTCTGAAGCTTTCTTCCTAGAAAACTCGAATGTGTGGCGGATTTGACTCCAGGTGGAACCAATTAGCTTTTGGCAGCTAAAAACAAAAACTTACATGCTAAAATGCCATCAAAACCTTAAAGTCCATAGAGAATGTCCAGAAAACACAAACACACACAGAGGCTGTAGCAAGATCTGGGATTGAGATAGCCACAACACACCAGATAGTTTTCTTTTCATCCAGGAGTATCTGGACAAATTGTTGTGTATTTTGGGTGAAATTTAACGAAAAATCACCGTGAAAGTGGTTTTGGAGAAATCACAATCTTCCTGTTCGGCAAATGCATCGAATGTCATATATACAAATACAAATATCATGTTTTCTCAGGTTTCTGAAGCTTTCTTCCTAGAAAACTCGAATGTGTGGAGGATTTGACTCCAGGTAACCAATCAGCGTTTGCCAGCAGAAAACAAAAAGGGACCTGCTAAAATGCATTCAAAACCTTAAAGTCCATAGAGAATATCCAGAAAACACAAACACACACAGAGGCTGTAGCAAGATCTGGGATTGAGATAGCCACAACACACCAGATCGTTTTGTTTTCATCCAGGAGTATCTGGACAAATTGTTGTGGATTTCGGATGAAATTTAACCAAAAATCTCCGTGAAAGTGGTTTTGGAGAAAAGCACAATCATCCGGTTCAGGAAATGTATCCAATGTCATGTTTACAAATAAAAATATCATGTTTTCTCAGGTTTCTGAAGCTTTCTTCCTAGAAAACTCGAATGTGTGGAGGATTTGACTCCAGGTAACCAATCAGCGTTTGCCAGCAGAAAACAAAAAGGGACCTGCTAAAATGCATTCAAAACCTTAAAGTCCATAGAGAATATACAGAAAACACAAACACACACAGAGGCTGTAGCAAGATCTGGGATTGAGATAGCTACAAATCACCAGATAGTTTTGTTTTCATCCAGGAGTATCTGGACAAATTGTTGTGGATTTCGGGTGAAATTTAACCAAAAATCACCGTGAATGTGGTTTTGGAGAAGATCACAATCTTCCTGTTTGGCAAATGCATCCAATGTCATGTTTACAGAAAGAAATATCATGTTTTCTCAGGTTTCTGAAGCTTTCTTCCTAGAAAACTCGAATGTGTGGAGTATTTGACTCAAGGTGGAATCAATTAGCTTTTGGCAGCTATAAACAAAAACTTACATGCTAAAATGCATTCAAAACCGTAAAGTCCATAGAGAATGTCCAGAAAACACAAACAAAAACAGAAGTTGTAGCAAGATCTGGGATTGAGATAGCCACAACACACCAGATAGTTTTGTTTTCATCCAGGAGTATCTGGACAAATTGTTGTGGATTTTGGATGAAATTTAACCAAAAATCTCAGTGAAAGTGGTTTTGGAGAAAAGCACAATCTTCCTGTTTGGCAAATGCATCCAATGTCATGTTTACAGAAAGAAATATCATGTTTTCTCAGGTTTCTGAAGCTTTCTTCCTAGAAAACTCGAATGTGTGGAGTATTTGACTCCAGGTGGAACCAATTAGCTTTTGGCAGCTAAAAACAAAAACTTACATGCTAAAATGCATTCAAAACCGTAAAGTCCATAGAGAATGTCCAGAAAACACAAACAAAAACAGAAGTTGTAGCAAGATCTGGGATTGAGATAGCCACAACACACCAGATAGTTTTGTTTTCATCCAGGAGTATCTGGACAAATTGTTGTGGATTTCGGATGAAATTTAACCAAAAATCTCCGTGAAAGTGGTTTTGGAGAAAAGCACAATCATCCGGTTCGGGAAATGTATCCAATGTCATGTTTACAAATAAAAATATCATGTTTTGTCAGGTTTCTGAAGCTTTCTTCCTAGAAAACTCGAATGTGTGGCGGATTTGACTCCAGGTGGAACCAATTAGCTTTTGGCAGCTAAAAACAAAAACTTACATGCTAAAATGCCATCAAAACCTTAAAGTCCATAGAGAATGTCCAGAAAACACAAACACACACAGAGGCTGTAGCAAGATCTGGGATTGAGATAGCCACAACACACCAGATAGTTTTCTTTTCATCCAGGAGTATCTGGACAAATTGTTGTGTATTTTGGGTGAAATTTAACGAAAAATCACCGTGAAAGTGGTTTTGGAGAAATCACAATCTTCCTGTTCGGCAAATGCATCGAATGTCATATATACAAATACAAATATCATGTTTTCTCAGGTTTCTGAAGCTTTCTTCCTAGAAAACTCGAATGTGTGGAGGATTTGACTCCAGGTAACCAATCAGCGTTTGCCAGCAGAAAACAAAAAGGGACCTGCTAAAATGCATTCAAAACCTTAAAGTCCATAGAGAATATCCAGAAAACACAAACACACACAGAGGCTGTAGCAAGATCTGGGATTGAGATAGCCACAACACACCAGATCGTTTTGTTTTCATCCAGGAGTATCTGGACAAATTGTTGTGGATTTCGGATGAAATTTAACCAAAAATCTCCGTGAAAGTGGTTTTGGAGAAAAGCACAATCATCCGGTTCAGGAAATGTATCCAATGTCATGTTTACAAATAAAAATATCATGTTTTCTCAGGTTTCTGAAGCTTTCTTCCTAGAAAACTCGAATGTGTGGAGGATTTGACTCCAGGTAACCAATCAGCGTTTGCCAGCAGAAAACAAAAAGGGACCTGCTAAAATGCATTCAAAACCTTAAAGTCCATAGAGAATATACAGAAAACACAAACACACACAGAGGCTGTAGCAAGATCTGGGATTGAGATAGCTACAAATCACCAGATAGTTTTGTTTTCATCCAGGAGTATCTGGACAAATTGTTGTGGATTTCGGGTGAAATTTAACCAAAAATCACCGTGAATGTGGTTTTGGAGAAGATCACAATCTTCCTGTTTGGCAAATGCATCCAATGTCATGTTTACAGAAAGAAATATCATGTTTTCTCAGGTTTCTGAAGCTTTCTTCCTAGAAAACTCGAATGTGTGGAGTATTTGACTCAAGGTGGAATCAATTAGCTTTTGGCAGCTATAAACAAAAACTTACATGCTAAAATGCATTCAAAACCGTAAAGTCCATAGAGAATGTCCAGAAAACACAAACAAAAACAGAAGTTGTAGCAAGATCTGGGATTGAGATAGCCACAACACACCAGATAGTTTTGTTTTCATCCAGGAGTATCTGGACAAATTGTTGTGGATTTTGGATGAAATTTAACCAAAAATCTCAGTGAAAGTGGTTTTGGAGAAAAGCACAATCTTCCTGTTTGGCAAATGCATCCAATGTCATGTTTACAGAAAGAAATATCATGTTTTCTCAGGTTTCTGAAGCTTTCTTCCTAGAAAACTCGAATGTGTGGAGTATTTGACTCCAGGTGGAACCAATTAGCTTTTGGCAGCTAAAAACAAAAACTTACATGCTAAAATGCATTCAAAACCGTAAAGTCCATAGAGAATGTCCAGAAAACACAAACAAAAACAGAAGTTGTAGCAAGATCTGGGATTGAGATAGCCACAACACACCAGATAGTTTTGTTTTCATCCAGGAGTATCTGGACAAATTGTTGTGGATTTCGGATGAAATTTAACCAAAAATCTCCGTGAAAGTGGTTTTGGAGAAAAGCACAATCATCCGGTTCGGGAAATGTATCCAATGTCATGTTTACAAATAAAAATATCATGTTTTGTCAGGTTTCTGAAGCTTTCTTCCTAGAAAACTCGAATGTGTGGCGGATTTGACTCCAGGTGGAACCAATTAGCGTTCGCCAGCAGAAAACAAAATGGGTCCTGCTAAAATGCATTCATAACCTTAAAGTCCATAGAGAATATCCAGAAAACACAAACACACACAGAGGCTGTAGCAAGATCTGTGATTGACATAGCTACAAATCACCAGATAGTTTTGTTTTCATCCAGGAGTATCTGGACAAATTGTTGTGGATTTCTGGTGAAATTTAACCAAAAATCACAGTGAAAGTGGTTTTGGAGAAAAGCACAATCTTCCTGTTCGGCAAATGCATCCAATGTCATGTTTACGAATACAAATATCATGTTTTCTCAGGTTTCTGAAGCTTTCTTCCTAAAAAACTCGAATGTGTGGAGTATTTGACTCCAGGTGGAACCAATTAGCGTTTGGCAGCTAAAAACAAAAACTTACATGCTAAAATGCATTCAAAACCGTAAAGTCCATAGAGAATGTCCAGAAAACACAAACAAACAAAGAGGCTGTAGCAAGATCTGGGATTGAGATAGCTACAAATCACCAGATAGTTTTGTTTTCATCCAGGAGTATCTGGACAAATTGTTGTGGATTTCGGGTGAAATTTAACCAAAAATCACCATGAAAGTGGTTTTTGAGAAAAGCACAATCTTCCTGTTCAGCAAATGATCCGATGTCATGTTTACAGAAAGAAATATCATGTTTACTCAGGTTTCTGAAGCTTTCTTCCTAGAAAACTCGAATGTGTGGAGTATTTGACTCCAGGTGGAATCAATTAGCTTTTTTCAGCTAAAAACAAAAACTTACATGCTGAAATGCATTCAAAACCTTAAAGTCCATAGAGAATGTCCAGAAAACTCAAACAAACCAAGAGGCTGTAGCAAGATCTGGGATTGAGATAGCCACAACACACCAGATAGTTTTGTTTGCATCCAGGAGTATCCAGACTAATTGTTGTGGATTTCCGGTGAAATTTAACCAAAAATCACCGTGAAAGTGGTTTTGGAGAAAATCACAATCTTCCTGTTCGGAAAATGCATCCAATGTCATGTTTACAAATACAAATATCATGTTTTCTCAGATTTCTGAAGCTTTCTTCCTAGAAAACTCGAATGTGTGGAGTATTTGACTCCAGGTGGAACCAATTAGCTTTTGGCAGCTAAAAACAAAAACTTACATGCTAAAATGCCATCAAAACCTTAAAGTCCATAGAGAATGTCCAGAAAACACAAACACACACAGAGGCTGTAGCAAGATCTGGGATTGAGATAGCCACAACACACCAGATAGTTTTCTTTTCATCCAGGAGTATCTGGACAAATTGTTGTGTACTTTGGGTGAAATTTAACGAAAAATCACCATGAAAGTGGTTTTGGAGAAATCACAATCTTCCTGTTCGGCAAATGCATCCAATGTCATGTTTACAAATACAAATATCATGTTTTATCAGGTTTCTGAAGCTTTCTTCCTAGAAAACTCGAATGTGTGGAGTATTTGACTCCAGGTAACCAATCAGCGTTTGCCAGCAGAAAACAAAAAGGGACCTGCTAAAATGCATTCAAAACCTTAAAGTCCATAGAGAATATACAGAAAACACAAACACACACAGAGGCTGTAGCAAGATCTGGGATTGAGATAGCTACAAATCACCAGATAGTTTTGTTTTCATCCAGGAGTATCTGGACAAATTGTTGTGGATTTCGGGTGAAATTTAACCAAAAATCACCGTGAATGTGGTTTTGGAGAAGATCACAATCTTCCAGTTCGGCAAATGCATCCAATGTCATGTTTCCAGAAAGAAATATCATGTTTTCTCAGGTTTCTGGAGCTTTCTTCCTAGAAAACTCAAATGTGTGGAGTATTTGACTCCAGGTGGAACCAATTAGCTTTTGGCAGCTAAAAACAAAAACTTACATGCTAAAATGCATTCAAAACCTTAAAGTCCATGGAGAATGTCCAGAAAACTCAAACAAACCAAGAGGCTGTAGCAAGATCTGGGATTGAGATAGCCACAACACACCAGATAGTTTTGTTTGCATCCAGGAGTATCCAGACTAATTGTTGTGGATTTCCGGTGAAATTTAACCAAAAATCACCGTGAAAGTGGTTTTGGAGAAAATCACAATCTTCCTGTTCGGAAAATGCATCCAATGTCATGTTTACAAATACAAATATCATGTTTTCTCAGGTTTCTGAAGCTTTCTTCCTAGAAAACTCGAATGTGTGGAGTATTTGACTCCAGGTGGAACCAATTAGCTTTTGGCAGCTAAAAACAAAAACTTACATGCTAAAATGCCATCAAAACCTTAAAGTCCATAGAGAATGTCCAGAAAACACAAACACACACAGAGGCTGTAGCAAGATCTGGGATTGAGATAGCCACAACACACCAGATAGTTTTCTTTTCATCCAGGAGTATCTGGACAAATTGTTGTGTACTTTGGGTGAAATTTAACGAAAAATCACCGTGAAAGTGGTTTTGGAGAAATCACAATCTTCCTGTTCGGCAAATGCATCCAATGTCATGTTTACAAATACAAATATCATGTTTTCTCAGGTTTCTGAAGGTTTCTTCCTAGAAAACTCGAATGTGTGGAGTATTTGACTCCAGGTAACCAATCAGCGTTTGCCAGCAGAAAACAAAAAGGGACCTGCTAAAATGCATTCAAAACCTTAAAGTCCATAGAGAATATACAGAAAACACAAACACACACAGAGGCTGTAGCAAGATCTGGGATTGAGATAGCTACAAATCACCAGATAGTTTTGTTTTCATCCAGGAGTATCTGGACAAATTGTTGTGGATTTCGGGTGAAATTTAACCAAAAATCACCGTGAATGTGGTTTTGGAGAAGATCACAATCTTCCTGTTTGGCAAATGCATCCAATGTCATGTTTACAGAAAGAAATATCATGTTTACTCAGGTTTCTGAAGCTTTCTTCCTAGAAAACTCGAATGTGTGGAGTATTTGACTCAAGGTGGAATCAATTAGCTTTTGGCAGCTATAAACAAAAACTTACATGCTAAAATGCATTCAAAACCGTAAAGTCCATAGAGAATGTCCAGAAAACACAAACAAAAACAGAAGTTGTAGCAAGATCTGGGATTGAGATAGCCACAACACACCAGATAGTTTTGTTTTCATCCAGGAGTATCTGGACAAATTGTTGTGGATTTTGGATGAAATTTAACCAAAAATCTCAGTGAAAGTGGTTTTGGAGAAAAGCACAATCATCCCGTTCGGGAAATGCATCCAATGTCATGTTTACAAATACAAATATCATGTTTTGACAGGTTTCTGAAGCTTTCTTCCTAGAAAACTCGAATGTGTGGAGGATTTGACTCCAGGTGGAACCAATTAGCGTTCGACAGCAGAAAACAAAATGGGTCCTGCTAAAATGCATTCAAAACCTTAAAGTCCATAGAGAATATCCAGAAAACACAAACACACACAGAGGCTGTAGCAAGATCTGTGATTGACATAGCTACAAATCACCAGATAGTTTTGTTTTCATCCAGGAGTATCTGGACAAATTGTTGTGGATTTCCGGTGAAATTTAACCAAAAATCTCCGTGAAAGTGGTTTTGGAGATAAGCACAATCTTCCTGTTCGGCAAATGCATCCAATGTCATGTTTACAAATACAAATATCATGTATTCTCAGGTTTCTGAAGCTTTCTTCCTAAAAAACTCGAATGTGTGGAGTATTTGACTCCAGGTGGAACCAATTAGCGTTTGGCAGCTAAAAACAAAAACTTACATGCTAAAATGCATTCAAAACCTTAAAGTCCATAGAGAATGTCCAGAAAACACAAACAAACAAAGAGGCTGTAGCAAGATCTGGGATTGAGATAGCTACAAATCACCAGATAGTTTTGTTTTCATCCAGGAGTATCTGGACAAATTGTTGTGGATTTTGGGTGAAATTTAACCAAAAATCACCATGAAAGTGGTTTTTGAGAAAAGCACAATCTTCCTGTTCAGCAAATGCATCCAATGTCATGTTTACAAATACAAATATCATGTTTTGACAGGTTTCTGAAGCTTTCTTCCTAGAAAACTCGAATGTGTGGAGTATTTGACTCCAGGTAACCAATCAGCGTTTGCCAGCAGAAAACAAAAAGGGACCTGCTAAAATGCATTCAAAACCTTAAAGTCCATAGAGAATATACAGAAAACACAAACACACACAGAGGCTGTAGCAAGATCTGGGATTGAGATAGCTACAAATCACCAGATAGTTTTGTTTTATTCATAAGTATCTGGACAAATTGTTGTGGATTTCGGGTGAAATTTAACCAAAAATCACCATGAATGTGGTTTTGGAGAAAAGCACAATCTTCCTGTTCGGCAAATGCATCCAATGTCATGTTTACAGAAAGAAATATCATGTTTTCTCAGGTTTCTGAAGCTTTCTTCCTAGAAAACTCGAATGTGTGGAGTATTTGACTCAAGGTGGAATCAATTAGCTTTTGGCAGCTAAAAACAGAAACTACATGCTAAAATGCATTCAAAACCGTAAAGTCCATAGAGAATGTCCAGAAAACACAAACAAAAACAGAAGTTGTAGCAAGATCTGGGATTGAGATAGCCACAACACACCAGATAGCTTTTGGTTTTCATCCAGGAGTATTTGGACAAATTGTTGTGGATTTCCGGTGAAATTTAACCAAAAATCTCCGTGAAAGTGGTTTTGGAGAATACCACAATCATCGTGTTCGGCAAATGCATCCAATGTCATGTTTACAAAGAAAAATATCATATTTTCTCAGGTTTCTGAAGCTTTCTTCCTAAAAAACTCGAATGTGTGGAGTATTTGACTCCAGGTGGAACCAATTAGCGTTTGGCAGCTAAAAACAAAAACTTACATGCTAAAATGCATTCAAAACCGTAAAGTCCATAGAGAATGTCCAGAAAACACAAACAAACAAAGAGGCTGTAGCAAGATCTGGGATTGAGATAGCTACAAATCACCAGATAGTTTTGTTTTAATCATAAGTATCTGGACAAATTGTTGTGGATTTCGGGTGAAATTTAACCAAAAATCACCGTGAATGTGGTTTTGGAGAAGATCACAATCTTCCTGTTTGGCAAATGCATCCAATGTCATGTTTACAGAAAGAAATATCATGTTTTCTCAGGTTTCTGAAGCTTTCTTCCTAGAAAACTCGAATGTGTGGAGTATTTGACTCCAGGTGGAACCAATTAGCTTTTGGCAGCTAAAAACAAAAACTTACATGCTAAAATGCCATCAAAACCTTAAAGTCCATAGAGAATGTCCAGAAAACACAAACACACACAGAGGCTGTAGCAAGATCTGGGATTGAGATAGCCACAACACACCAGATAGTTTTCTTTTCATCCAGGAGTATCTGGACAAATTGTTGTGTATTTTGGGTGAAATTTAACGAAAAATCACCGTGAAAGTGGTTTTGGAGAAATCACAATCTTCCTGTTCGGCAAATGCATCGAATGTCATATATACAAATACAAATATCATGTTTTCTCAGGTTTCTGAAGCTTTCTTCCTAGAAAACTCGAATGTGTGGAGGATTTGACTCCAGGTAACCAATCAGCGTTTGCCAGCAGAAAACAAAAAGGGACCTGCTAAAATGCATTCAAAACCTTAAAGTCCATAGAGAATATCCAGAAAACACAAACACACACAGAGGCTGTAGCAAGATCTGGGATTGAGATAGCCACAACACACCAGATCGTTTTGTTTTCATCCAGGAGTATCTGGACAAATTGTTGTGGATTTCGGATGAAATTTAACCAAAAATCTCCGTGAAAGTGGTTTTGGAGAAAAGCACAATCATCCGGTTCAGGAAATGTATCCAATGTCATGTTTACAAATAAAAATATCATGTTTTCTCAGGTTTCTGAAGCTTTCTTCCTAGAAAACTCGAATGTGTGGAGGATTTGACTCCAGGTAACCAATCAGCGTTTGCCAGCAGAAAACAAAAAGGGACCTGCTAAAATGCATTCAAAACCTTAAAGTCCATAGAGAATATACAGAAAACACAAACACACACAGAGGCTGTAGCAAGATCTGGGATTGAGATAGCTACAAATCACCAGATAGTTTTGTTTTCATCCAGGAGTATCTGGACAAATTGTTGTGGATTTCGGGTGAAATTTAACCAAAAATCACCGTGAATGTGGTTTTGGAGAAGATCACAATCTTCCTGTTTGGCAAATGCATCCAATGTCATGTTTACAGAAAGAAATATCATGTTTTCTCAGGTTTCTGAAGCTTTCTTCCTAGAAAACTCGAATGTGTGGAGTATTTGACTCAAGGTGGAATCAATTAGCTTTTGGCAGCTATAAACAAAAACTTACATGCTAAAATGCATTCAAAACCGTAAAGTCCATAGAGAATGTCCAGAAAACACAAACAAAAACAGAAGTTGTAGCAAGATCTGGGATTGAGATAGCCACAACACACCAGATAGTTTTGTTTTCATCCAGGAGTATCTGGACAAATTGTTGTGGATTTTGGATGAAATTTAACCAAAAATCTCAGTGAAAGTGGTTTTGGAGAAAAGCACAATCATCCCGTTCGGGAAATGCATCCAATGTCATGTTTACAAATACAAATATCATGTTTTGTCAGGTTTCTGAAGCTTTCTTCCTAGAAAACTCGAATGTGTGGAGGATTTGACTCCAGGTGGAACCAATTAGCGTTCGACAGCAGAAAACAAAATGGGTCCTGCTAAAATGCATTCATAACCTTAAAGTCCATAGAGAATATCCAGAAAACACAAACACACACAGAGGCTGTAGCAAGATCTGTGATTGACATAGCTACAAATCACCAGATAGTTTTGTTTTCATCCAGGAGTATCTGGACAAATTGTTGTGGATTTCCGGTGAAATTTAACCAAAAATCTCCGTGAAAGTGGTTTTGGAGATAAGCACAATCTTCCTGTTCGGCAAATGCATCCAATGTCATGTTTACAAATACAAATATCATGTATTCTCAGGTTTCTGAAGCTTTCTTCCTAAAAAACTCGAATGTGTGGAGTATTTGACTCCAGGTGGAACCAATTAGCGTTTGGCAGCTAAAAACAAAATCTTACATGCTAAAATGCATTCAAAACCTTAAAGTCCATAGAGAATGTCCAGAAAACACAAACAAACAAAGAGGCTGTAGCAAGATCTGGGATTGAGATAGCTACAAATCACCAGATAGTTTTGTTTTCATCCAGGAGTATCTGGACAAATTGTTGTGTATTTTGGGTGAAATTTAACCAAAAATCACCATGAAAGTGGTTTTTGAGAAAAGCACAATCTTCCTGTTCAGCAAATGCATCCAATGTCATGTTTACAGAAAGAAATATCATGTTTTCTCAGGTTTCTGAAGCTTTCTTCCTAGAAAACTCGAATGTGTGGAGTATTTGACTCCAGGTAACCAATCAGCGTTTGCCAGCAGAAAACAAAAAGGGACCTGCTAAAATGCATTCAAAACCTTAAAGTCCATAGAGAATATACAGAAAACACAAACACACACAGAGGCTGTAGCAAGATCTGGGATTGAGATAGCTACAAATCACCAGATAGTTTTGTTTTATTCATAAGTATCTGGACAAATTGTTGTGGATTTCGGGTGAAATTTAACCAAAAATCACCGTGAATGTGGTTTTGGAGAAAAGCACAATCTTCCTGTTTGGCAAATGCATCCAATGTCATGTTTACAGAAAGAAATATCATGTTTTCTCAGGTTTCTGAAGCTTTCTTCCTAGAAAACTCGAATGTGTGGAGTATTTGACTCAAGGTGGAATCAATTAGCTTTTGGCAGCTAAAAACAGAAACTACATGCTAAAATGCATTCAAAACCGTAAAGTCCATAGAGAATGTCCAGAAAACACAAACAAAAACAGAAGTTGTAGGAAGATCTGGGATTGAGATAGCCACAACACACCAGATAGCTTTTGGTTTTCATCCAGGAGTATTTGGACAAATTGTTGTGGATTTCCGGTGAAATTTAACCAAAAATCTCCGTGAAAGTGGTTTTGGAGAATACCACAATCATCGTGTTCGGCAAATGCATCCAATGTCATGTTTACAAAGAAAAATATCATATTTTCTCAGGTTTCTGAAGCTTTCTTCCTAAAAAACTCGAATGTGTGGAGTATTTGACTCCAGGTGGAACCAATTAGCGTTTGGCAGCTAAAAACAAAAACTTACATGCTAAAATGCATTCAAAACCGTAAAGTCCATAGAGAATGTCCAGAAAACACAAACAAACAAAGAGGCTGTAGCAAGATCTGGGATTGAGATAGCTACAAATCACCAGATAGTTTTGTTTTAATCATAAGTATCTGGACAAATTGTTGTGGATTTCGGGTGAAATTTAACCAAAAATCACCGTGAATGTGGTTTTGGAGAAGATCACAATCTTCCTGTTTGGCAAATGCATCCAATGTCATGTTTACAGAAAGAAATATCATGTTTTCTCAGGTTTCTGAAGCTTTCTTCCTAGAAAACTCGAATGTGTGGAGTATTTGACTCCAGGTGGAACCAATTAGCTTTTGGCAGCTAAAAACAAAAACTTACATGCTAAAATGCCATCAAAACCTTAAAGTCCATAGAGAATGTCCAGAAAACACAAACACACACAGAGGCTGTAGCAAGATCTGGGATTTAGATAGCCACAACACACCAGATAGTTTTCTTTTCATCCAGGAGTATCTGGACAAATTGTTGTGTATTTTGGGTGAAATTTAACGAAAAATCACCGTGAAAGTGGTTTTGGAGAAATCACAATCTTCCTGTTCGGCAAATGCATCGAATGTCATATATACAAATACAAATATCATGTTTTCTCAGGTTTCTGAAGCTTTCTTCCTAGAAAACTCGAATGTGTGGAGGATTTGACTCCAGGTAACCAATCAGCGTTTGCCAGCAGAAAACAAAAAGGGACCTGCTAAAATGCATTCAAAACCTTAAAGTCCATAGAGAATATCCAGAAAACACAAACACACACAGAGGCTGTAGCAAGATCTGGGATTGAGATAGCCACAACACACCAGATCGTTTTGTTTTCATCCAGGAGTATCTGGACAAATTGTTGTGGATTTCGGATGAAATTTAACCAAAAATCTCCGTGAAAGTGGTTTTGGAGAAAAGCACAATGATCCGGTTCAGGAAATGTATCCAATGTCATGTTTACAAATAAAAATATTATGTTTTCTCAGGTTTCTGAAGCTTTCTTCCTAGAAAACTCGAATGTGTGGAGGATTTGACTCCAGGTGGAACCAATTAGCGTTCGGCAGCAGAAAACAAAATGGGTCCTGCTAAAATGCATTCAAAACCTTAAAGTCCATAGAGAATATCCAGAAAACACAAACACACACAGAGGCTGTAGCAAGATCTGTGATTGACATAGCTACAAATCACCAGATAGTTTTGTTTTCATCCAGGAGTATCTGGACAAATTGTTGTGGATTTCGGGTGAAATTTAACCAAAAATCACCGTGAAAGCAGTTTTGGAGAAAAGCACAATCTTCCTGTTCGGCAAATGCATCCAATGTCATGTTTACGAATAAAAATATCATATTTTCTCAGGTTTCTGAAGCTTTCTTCCTAAAAAACTCGAATGTGTGGAGTATTTGACTCCAGGTGGAAGCAATTAGCGTTTGGCAGCTAAAAACAAAAACTTACATGCTAAAATGCATTCAAAACCTTAAAGTCCATAGAGAATGTCCAGAAAACACAAACAAACAAAGAGGCTGTAGCAAGATCTGGGATTGAGATAGCTACAAATCACCAGATAGTTTTGTTTTCATCCAGGAGTATCTGGACAAATTGTTGTGTATTTTGGGTGAAATTTAACCAAAAATCACCATGAAAGTGGTTTTTGAGAAAAGCACAATCTTCCTGTTCAGCAAATGCATCCGATGTCATGTTTACAGAAAGAAATATCATGTTTACTCAGGTTTCTGAAGCTTTCTTCCTAGAAAACTCGAATGTGTGGAGTATTTGACTCCAGGTGGAATCAATTAGCTTTTTTCAGCTAAAAACAAAAACTTACATGCTGAAATGCATTCAAAACCTTAAAGTCCATAGAGAATGTCCAGAAAACTCAAACAAACCAAGAGGCTGTAGCAAGATCTGGGATTGAGATAGCCACAACACACCAGATAGTTTTGTTTGCATCCAGGAGTATCCAGACTAATTGTTGTGGATTTCCGGTGAAATTTAACCAAAAATCACCGTGAAAGTGGTTTTGGAGAAAATCACAATCTTCCTGTTCGGAAAATGCATCCAATGTCATGTTTACAAATACAAATATCATGTTTTCTCAGATTTCTGAAGCTTTCTTCCTAGAAAACTCGAATGTGTGGAGTATTTGACTCCAGGTGGAACCAATTAGCTTTTGGCAGCTAAAAACAAAAACTTACATGCTAAAATGCCATCAAAACCTTAAAGTCCATAGAGAATGTCCAGAAAACACAAACACACACAGAGGCTGTAGCAAGATCTGGGATTGAGATAGCCACAACACACCAGATAGTTTTCTTTTCATCCAGGAGTATCTGGACAAATTGTTGTGTACTTTGGGTGAAATTTAACGAAAAATCACCGTGAAAGTGGTTTTGGAGAAATCACAATCTTCCTGTTCGGCAAATGCATCCAATGTCATGTTTACAAATACAAATATCATGTTTTCTCAGGTTTCTGAAGGTTTCTTCCTAGAAAACTCGAATGTGTGGAGTATTTGACTCCAGGTAACCAATCAGCGTTTGCCAGCAGAAAACAAAAAGGGACCTGCTAAAATGCATTCAAAACCTTAAAGTCCATAGAGAATATACAGAAAACACAAACACACACAGAGGCTGTAGCAAGATCTGGGATTGAGATAGCTACAAATCACCAGATAGTTTTGTTTTCATCCAGGAGTATCTGGACAAATTGTTGTGGATTTCGGGTGAAATTTAACCAAAAATCACCGTGAATGTGGTTTTGGAGAAGATCACAATCTTCCAGTTCGGCAAATGCATCCAATGTCATGTTTCCAGAAAGAAATATCATGTTTTCTCAGGTTTCTGGAGCTTTGTTCCTAGAAAACTCAAATGTGTGGAGTATTTGACTCCAGGTGGAACCAATTAGCTTTTGGCAGCTAAAAACAAAAACTTACATGCTAAAATGCATTCAAAACCTTAAAGTCCATGGAGAATGTCCAGAAAACTCAAACAAACCAAGAGGCTGTAGCAAGATCTGGGATTGAGATAGCCACAACACACCAGATAGTTTTGTTTGCATCCAGGAGTATCCAGACTAATTGTTGTGGATTTCCGGTGAAATTTAACCAAAAATCACCGTGAAAGTGGTTTTGGAGAAAATCACAATCTTCCTGTTCGGAAAATGCATCCAATGTCATGTTTACAAATACAAATATCATGTTTTCTCAGGTTTCTGAAGCTTTCTTCCTAGAAAACTCGAATGTGTGGCGTATTTGACTCCAGGTGGAACCAATTAGCTTTTGGCAGCTAAAAACAAAAACTTACATGCTAAAATGCCATCAAAACCTTAAAGTCCATAGAGAATGTCCAGAAAACACAAACACACACAGAGGCTGTAGCAAGATCTGGGATTGAGATAGCCACAACACACCAGATAGTTTTCTTTTCATCCAGGAGTATCTGGACAAATTGTTGTGTACTTTGGGTGAAATTTAACGAAAAATCACCGTGAAAGTGGTTTTGGAGAAATCACAATCTTCCTGTTCGGCAAATGCATCCAATGTCATGTTTACAAATACAAATATCATGTTTTATCAGGTTTCTGAAGCTTTCTTCCTAGAAAACTCGAATGTGTGGAGGATTTGACTCCAGGTAACCAATCAGCGTTTGCCAGCAGAAAACAAAAAGGGACCTGCTAAAATGCATTCAAAACCTTAAAGTCCATAGAGAATATACAGAAAACACAAACACACACAGAGGCTGTAGCAAGATCTGGGATTGAGATAGCTACAAATCACCAGATAGTTTTGTTTTCATCCAGGAGTATCTGGACAAATTGTTGTGGATTTCGGGTGAAATTTAACCAAAAATCACCGTGAATGTGGTTTTGGAGAAGATCACAATCTTCCTGTTTGGCAAATGCATCCAATGTCATGTTTACAGAAAGAAATATCATGTTTTCTCAGGTTTCTGAAGCTTTCTTCCTAGAAAACTCGAATGTGTGGAGTATTTGACTCCAGGTGGAACCAATTAGCTTTTGGCAGCTAAAAACAAAAACTTACATGCTAAAATGCATTCAAAACCGTAAAGTCCATAGAGAATGTCCAGAAAACACAAACAAAAACAGAAGTTGTAGCAAGATCTGGGATTGAGATAGCCACAACACACCAGATAGTTTTGTTTTCATCCAGGAGTATCTGGACAAATTGTTGTGTATTTCGGGTGAAATTTAACCAAAAATCTCCGTGAAAGTGGTTTTGGAGAAAAGCACAATCATCCGGTTCGGGAAATGTATCCAATGTCATGTTTACAAATAAAAATATCATGTTTTGTCAGGTTTCTGAAGCTTTCTTCCTAGAAAACTCGAATGTGTGGCGGATTTGACTCCAGGTGGAACCAATTAGCGTTCGCCAGCAGAAAACAAAATGGGTCCTGCTAAAATGCATTCATAACCTTAAAGTCCATAGAGAATATCCAGAAAACACAAACACACACAGAGGCTGTAGCAAGATCTGTGATTGACATAGCTACAAATCACCAGATAGTTTTGTTTTCATCCAGGAGTATCTGGACAAATTGTTGTGGATTTCTGGTGAAATTTAACCAAAAATCACCGTGAAAGTGGTTTTGGAGAAAAGCACAATCTTCCTGTTCGGCAAATGCATCCAATGTCATGTTTACAAATACAAATATCATGTTTTCTCAGGTTTCTGAAGCTTTCTTCCTAAAAAACTCGAATGTGTGGAGTATTTGACTCCAGGTGGAACCAATTAGCGTTTGGCAGCTAAAAACAAAAACTTACATGCTAAAATGCATTCAAAACCGTAAAGTCCATAGAGAATGTCCAGAAAACACAAACAAACAAAGAGGCTGTAGCAAGATCTGGGATTGAGATAGCTACAAATCACCAGATAGTTTTGTTTTCATCCAGGAGTATCTGGACAAATTGTTGTGTATTTTGGGTGAAATTTAACCAAAAATCACCATGAAAGTGGTTTTTGAGAAAAGCACAATCTTCCTGTTCAGCAAATGCATCCGATGTCATGTTTACAGAAAGAAATATCATGTTTACTCAGGTTTCTGAAGCTTTCTTCCTAGAAAACTCGAATGTGTGGAGTATTTGACTCCAGGTGGAATCAATTAGCTTTTTTCAGCTAAAAACAAAAACTTACATGCTGAAATGCATTCAAAACCTTAAAGTCCATAGAGAATGTCCAGAAAACTCAAACAAACCAAGAGGCTGTAGCAAGATCTGGGATTGAGATAGCCACAACACACCAGATAGTTTTGTTTGCATCCAGGAGTATCCAGACTAATTGTTGTGGATTTCCGGTGAAATTTAACCAAAAATCACCGTGAAAGTGGTTTTGGAGAAAATCACAATCTTCCTGTTCGGAAAATGCATCCAATGTCATGTTTACAAATACAAATATCATGTTTTCTCAGATTTCTGAAGCTTTCTTCCTAGAAAACTCGAATGTGTGGAGTATTTGACTCCAGGTGGAACCAATTAGCTTTTGGCAGCTAAAAACAAAAACTTACATGCTAAAATGCCATCAAAACCTTAAAGTCCATAGAGAATGTCCAGAAAACACAAACACACACAGAGGCTGTAGCAAGATCTGGGATTGAGATAGCCACAACACACCAGATAGTTTTCTTTTCATCCAGGAGTATCTGGACAAATTGTTGTGTACTTTGGGTGAAATTTAACGAAAAATCACCGTGAAAGTGGTTTTGGAGAAATCACAATCTTCCTGTTCGGCAAATGCATCCAATGTCATGTTTACAAATACAAATATCATGTTTTCTCAGGTTTCTGAAGGTTTCTTCCTAGAAAACTCGAATGTGTGGAGTATTTGACTCCAGGTAACCAATCAGCGTTTGCCAGCAGAAAACAAAAAGGGACCTGCTAAAATGCATTCAAAACCTTAAAGTCCATAGAGAATATACAGAAAACACAAACACACACAGAGGCTGTAGCAAGATCTGGGATTGAGATAGCTACAAATCACCAGATAGTTTTGTTTTCATCCAGGAGTATCTGGACAAATTGTTGTGGATTTCGGGTGAAATTTAACCAAAAATCACCGTGAATGTGGTTTTGGAGAAGATCACAATCTTCCAGTTCGGCAAATGCATCCAATGTCATGTTTCCAGAAAGAAATATCATGTTTTCTCAGGTTTCTGGAGCTTTCTTCCTAGAAAACTCAAATGTGTGGAGTATTTGACTCCAGGTGGAACCAATTAGCTTTTGGCAGCTAAAAACAAAAACTTACATGCTAAAATGCATTCAAAACCTTAAAGTCCATGGAGAATGTCCAGAAAACTCAAACAAACCAAGAGGCTGTAGCAAGATCTGGGATTGAGATAGCCACAACACACCAGATAGTTTTGTTTGCATCCAGGAGTATCCAGACTAATTGTTGTGGATTTCCGGTGAAATTTAACCAAAAATCACCGTGAAAGTGGTTTTGGAGAAAATCACAATCTTCCTGTTCGGAAAATGCATCCAATGTCATGTTTACAAATACAAATATCATGTTTTCTCAGATTTCTGAAGCTTTCTTCCTAGAAAACTCGAATGTGTGGAGTATTTGACTCCAGGTGGAACCAATTAGCTTTTGGCAGCTAAAAACAAAAACTTACATGCTAAAATGCCATCAAAACCTTAAAGTCCATAGAGAATGTCCAGAAAACACAAACACACACAGAGGCTGTAGCAAGATCTGGGATTGAGATAGCCACAACACACCAGATAGTTTTCTTTTCATCCAGGAGTATCTGGACAAATTGTTGTGTACTTTGGGTGAAATTTAACGAAAAATCACCGTGAAAGTGGTTTTGGAGAAATCACAATCTTCCTGTTCGGCAAATGCATCCAATGTCATGTTTACAAATACAAATATCATGTTTTCTCAGGTTTCTGAAGGTTTCTTCCTAGAAAACTCGAATGTGTGGAGTATTTGACTCCAGGTAACCAATCAGCGTTTGCCAGCAGAAAACAAAAAGGGACCTGCTAAAATGCATTCAAAACCTTAAAGTCCATAGAGAATATACAGAAAACACAAACACACACAGAGGCTGTAGCAAGATCTGGGATTGAGATAGCTACAAATCACCAGATAGTTTTGTTTTCATCCAGGAGTATCTGGACAAATTGTTGTGGATTTCGGGTGAAATTTAACCAAAAATCACCGTGAATGTGGTTTTGGAGAAGATCACAATCTTCCAGTTCGGCAAATGCATCCAATGTCATGTTTCCAGAAAGAAATATCATGTTTTCTCAGGTTTCTGGAGCTTTCTTCCTAGAAAACTCGAATGTGTGGAGTATTTGACTCCAGGTGGAACCAATTAGCTTTTGGCAGCTAAAAACAAAAACTTACATGCTAAAATGCATTCAAAACCTTAAAGTCCATGGAGAATGTCCAGAAAACTCAAACAAACCAAGAGGCTGTAGCAAGATCTGGGATTGAGATAGCCACAACACACCAGATAGTTTTGTTTGCATCCAGGAGTATCCAGACTAATTGTTGTGGATTTCCGGTGAAATTTAACCAAAAATCACCGTGAAAGTGGTTTTGGAGAAAATCACAATCTTCCTGTTCGAAAAATGCATCCAATGTCATGTTTACAAATACAAATATCATGTTTTCTCAGGTTTCTGAAGCTTTCTTCCTAGAAAACTCGAATGTGTGGAGTATTTGACTCCAGGTGGAACCAATTAGCTTTTGGCAGCTAAAAACAAAAACTTACATGCTAAAATGCCATCAAAACCTTAAAGTCCATAGAGAATGTCCAGAAAACACAAACACACACAGAGGCTGTAGCAAGATCTGGGATTGAGATAGCCACAACACACCAGATAGTTTTCTTTTCATCCAGGAGTATCTGGACAAATTGTTGTGTACTTTGGGTGAAATTTAACGAAAAATCACCGTGAAAGTGGTTTTGGAGAAATCACAATCTTCCTGTTCGGCAAATGCATCCAATGTCATGTTTACAAATACAAATATCATGTTTTCTCAGGTTTCTGAAGGTTTCTTCCTAGAAAACTCGAATGTGTGGAGGATTTGACTCCAGGTAACCAATCAGCGTTTGCCAGCAGAAAACAAAAAGGGACCTGCTAAAATGCATTCAAAACCTTAAAGTCCATAGAGAATATACAGAAAACACAAACACACACAGAGGCTGTAGCAAGATCTGGGATTGAGATAGCTACAAATCACCAGATAGTTTTGTTTTCATCCAGGAGTATCTGGACAAATTGTTGTGGATTTCGGGTGAAATTTAACCAAAAATCACCGTGAATGTGGTTTTGGAGAAGATCACAATCTTCCTGTTTGGCAAATGCATCCAATGTCATGTTTACAGAAAGAAATACCATGTTTTCTCAGGTTTCTGAAGCTTTCTTCCTAGAAAACTCGAATGTGTGGAGTATTTGACTCAAGGTGGAATCAATTAGCTTTTGGCAGCTAAAAACAAAAACTTACATGCTAAAATGCATTCAAAACCGTAAAGTCCATAGAGAATGTCCAGAAAACACAAACAAAAACAGAAGTTGTAGCAAGATCTGGGATTGAGATAGCCACAACACACCAGATAGTTTTGTTTTCATCCAGGAGTATCTGGACAAATTGTTGTGGATTTCGGATGAAATTTAACCAAAAATCTCCGTGAAAGTGGTTTTGGAGAAAAGCACAATCATCCGGTTCGGGAAATGTATCCAATGTCATGTTTACAAATAAAAATATCATGTTTTGTCAGGTTTCTGAAGCTTTCTTCCTAGAAAACTCGAATGTGTGGCGGATTTGACTCCAGGTGGAACCAATTAGCGTTCGCCAGCAGAAAACAAAATGGGTCCTGCTAAAATGCATTCATAACCTTAAAGTCCATAGAGAATATCCAGAAAACACAAACACACACAGAGGCTGTAGCAAGATCTGTGATTGACATAGCTACAAATCACCAGATAGTTTTGTTTTCATCCAGGAGTATCTGGACAAATTGTTGTGGATTTCTGGTGAAATTTAACCAAAAATCACCGTGAAAGTGGTTTTGGAGAAAAGCACAATCTTCCTGTTCGGCAAATGCATCCAATGTCATGTTTACGAATACAAATATCATGTTTTCTCAGGTTTCTGAAGCTTTCTTCCTAAAAAACTCGAATGTGTGGAGTATTTGACTCCAGGTGGAACCAATTAGCGTTTGGCAGCTAAAAACAAAAACTTACATGCTAAAATGCATTCAAAACCTTAAAGTCCATAGAGAATGTCCAGAAAACACAAACAAACAAAGAGGCTGTAGCAAGATCTGGGATTGAGATAGCTACAAATCACCAGATAGTTTTGTTTTCATCCAGGAGTATCTGGACAAATTGTTGTGTATTTTGGGTGAAATTTAACCAAAAATCACCATGAAAGTGGTTTTTGAGAAAAGCACAATCTTCCTGTTCAGCAAATGCATCCGATGTCATGTTTACAGAAAGAAATATCATGTTTACTCAGGTTTCTGAAGCTTTCTTCCTAGAAAACTCGAATGTGTGGAGTATTTGACTCCAGGTGGAATCAATTAGCTTTTTTCAGCTAAAAACAAAAACTTACATGCTGAAATGCATTCAAAACCTTAAAGTCCATAGAGAATGTCCAGAAAACTCAAACAAACCAAGAGGCTGTAGCAAGATCTGGGATTGAGATAGCCACAACACACCAGATAGTTTTGTTTGCATCCAGGAGTATCCAGACTAATTGTTGTGGATTTCCGGTGAAATTTAACCAAAAATCACCGTGAAAGTGGTTTTGGAGAAAATCACAATCTTCCTGTTCGGAAAATGCATCCAATGTCATGTTTACAAATACAAATATCATGTTTTCTCAGATTTCTGAAGCTTTCTTCCTAGAAAACTCGAATGTGTGGAGTATTTGACTCCAGGTGGAACCAATTAGCTTTTGGCAGCTAAAAACAAAAACTTACATGCTAAAATGCCATCAAAACCTTAAAGTCCATAGAGAATGTCCAGAAAACACAAACACACACAGAGGCTGTAGCAAGATCTGGGATTGAGATAGCCACAACACACCAGATAGTTTTCTTTTCATCCAGGAGTATCTGGACAAATTGTTGTGTACTTTGGGTGAAATTTAACGAAAAATCACCGTGAAAGTGGTTTTGGAGAAATCACAATCTTCCTGTTCGGCAAATGCATCCAATGTCATGTTTACAAATACAAATATCATGTTTTCTCAGGTTTCTGAAGGTTTCTTCCTAGAAAACTCGAATGTGTGGAGTATTTGACTCCAGGTAACCAATCAGCGTTTGCCAGCAGAAAACAAAAAGGGACCTGCTAAAATGCATTCAAAACCTTAAAGTCCATAGAGAATATACAGAAAACACAAACACACACAGAGGCTGTAGCAAGATCTGGGATTGAGATAGCTACAAATCACCAGATAGTTTTGTTTTCATCCAGGAGTATCTGGACAAATTGTTGTGGATTTCGGGTGAAATTTAACCAAAAATCACCGTGAATGTGGTTTTGGAGAAGATCACAATCTTCCAGTTCGGCAAATGCATCCAATGTCATGTTTCCAGAAAGAAATATCATGTTTTCTCAGGTTTCTGGAGCTTTCTTCCTAGAAAACTCGAATGTGTGGAGTATTTGACTCCAGGTGGAACCAATTAGCTTTTGGCAGCTAAAAACAAAAACTTACATGCTAAAATGCATTCAAAACCTTAAAGTCCATGGAGAATGTCCAGAAAACTCAAACAAACCAAGAGGCTGTAGCAAGATCTGGGATTGAGATAGCCACAACACACCAGATAGTTTTGTTTGCATCCAGGAGTATCCAGACTAATTGTTGTGGATTTCCGGTGAAATTTAACCAAAAATCACCGTGAAAGTGGTTTTGGAGAAAATCACAATCTTCCTGTTCGGAAAATGCATCCAATGTCATGTTTACAAATACAAATATCATGTTTTCTCAGGTTTCTGAAGCTTTCTTCCTAGAAAACTCGAATGTGTGGAGTATTTGACTCCAGGTGGAACCAATTAGCTTTTGGCAGCTAAAAACAAAAACTTACATGCTAAAATGCCATCAAAACCTTAAAGTCCATAGAGAATGTCCAGAAAACACAAACACACACAGAGGCTGTAGCAAGATCTGGGATTGAGATAGCCACAACACACCAGATAGTTTTCTTTTCATCCAGGAGTATCTGGACAAATTGTTGTGTACTTTGGGTGAAATTTAACGAAAAATCACCGTGAAAGTGGTTTTGGAGAAATCACAATCTTCCTGTTCGGCAAATGCATCCAATGTCATGTTTACAAATACAAATATCATGTTTTCTCAGGTTTCTGAAGGTTTCTTCCTAGAAAACTCGAATGTGTGGAGTATTTGACTCCAGGTAACCAATCAGCGTTTGCCAGCAGAAAACAAAAAGGGACCTGCTAAAATGCATTCAAAACCTTAAAGTCCATAGAGAATATACAGAAAACACAAACACACACAGAGGCTGTAGCAAGATCTGGGATTGAGATAGCTACAAATCACCAGATAGTTTTGTTTTCATCCAGGAGTATCTGGACAAATTGTTGTGGATTTCGGGTGAAATTTAACCAAAAATCACCGTGAATGTGGTTTTGGAGAAGATCACAATCTTCCTGTTTGGCAAATGCATCCAATGTCATGTTTACAGAAAGAAATATCATGTTTTCTCAGGTTTCTGAAGCTTTCTTCCTAGAAAACTCGAATGTGTGGAGTATTTGACTCAAGGTGGAATCAATTAGCTTTTGGCAGCTATAAACAAAAACTTACATGCTAAAATGCATTCAAAACCGTAAAGTCCATAGAGAATGTCCAGAAAACACAAACAAAAACAGAAGTTGTAGCAAGATCTGGGATTGAGATAGCCACAACACACCAGATAGTTTTGTTTTCATCCAGGAGTATCTGGACAAATTGTTGTGGATTTTGGATGAAATTTAACCAAAAGTCTCAGTGAAAGTGGTTTTGGAGAAAAGCACAATCATCCCGTTCGGGAAATGCATCCAATGTCATGTTTACAAATACAAATATCATGTTTTGTCAGGTTTCTGAAGCTTTCTTCCTAGAAAACTCGAATGTGTGGAGGATTTGACTCCAGGTGGAACCAATTAGCGTTCGCCAGCAGAAAACAAAATGGGTCCTGCTAAAATGCATTCATAACCTTAAAGTCCATAGAGAATATCCAGAAAACACAAACACACACAGAGGCTGTAGCAAGATCTGTGATTGACATAGCTACAAATCACCAGATAGTTTTGTTTTCATCCAGGAGTATCTGGACAAATTGTTGTGGATTTCCGGTGAAATTTAACCAAAAATCTCCGTGAAAGTGGTTTTGGAGAAAAGCACAATCTTCCTGTTCGGCAAATGCATCCAATGTCATGTTTACAAATACAAATATCATGTATTCTCAGGTTTCTGAAGCTTTCTTCCTAAAAAACTCGAATGTGTGGAGTATTTGACTCCAGGTGGAACCAATTAGCGTTTGGCAGCTAAAAACAAAAACTTACATGCTAAAATGCATTCAAAACCTTAAAGTCCATAGAGAATGTCCAGAAAACACAAACAAACAAAGAGGCTGTAGCAAGATCTGGGATTGAGATAGCCACAACACACCAGATAGTTTTGTTTGCATCCAGGAGTATCCAGACTAATTGTTGTGGATTTCCGGTGAAATTTAACCAAAAATCACCGTGAAAGTGGTTTTGGAGAAAATCACAATCTTCCTGTTCGGCAAATGCATCCAATGTCATGTTTACAGAAAGAAATATCATGTTTTCTCAGGTTTCTGAAGCTTTCTTCCTAGAAAACTCGAATGTGTGGAGTATTTGACTCCAGGTGGAACCAATTAGCTTTTGGCAGCTAAAAACAAAAACTTACATGCTAAAATGCCATCAAAACCTTAAAGTCCATAGA